>NC_053133.1:26219581-26334581 GCF_010015445.1 Perca fluviatilis
ACAGCAGGTAACGTTAGCCTACCGTTAGCTAGTTAACACTACACTTGACAGCAGGTAACGTTAGCCTACAGTTAGCTAGTTAACACTACACTTGACAGACACCTTTTTCAGCCCTTCTGCATTTGCAGATATGTGTATTACAACTACACACTTTTATTGCAGCCAATCAGCTTTCGTGTTATTGGTGCGAGTCTCTTTCGGATCGTACTACAGACGTGAAACAGGTTTTATTCTTCAGCTATGGGGAAGTGCAAGTTTAGCGATGCTTGGCTTAGTTGATGTTGTAACAAAGGTCTTAAATATCACTCATAATTGTCTTAAAAAGTCTTAAATTGGGTTTTGTCTCCCTCTTGTGGACAGAAATGCATCGACATCCTGATAGAGAAGGAGTACCTGGAGCGGGTGGACGGTGAGAAGGACACGTACAGCTACCTGGCCTGAACGCCGAGCTCCCTCCCGCCCCGACCGGCTCTCCTCAGTTTTATTTGTTATCTTCTTCATTTTTTTTTTTTTTTTTTTAAATTTTATGTCTTGAGTAATAAAGTGAGGAACCCTCTGAGCGAACCCTCTGAGCGGCGGACTTGTTGCGAGTGTGTCGCCCCCGATATGACAACCAACCACCTACCTGAAGGGGGAGGAGGGGGAGTCATACTTTCTGCTCTCCCTTCAGTGATGAAGGAACGCCCCTGCTGTTGAGACTGGGGAAACCCCGTCTACACACTTCGCCTGTCATCGTCCCATCCATAGGACTCAAACACACACGCACGCACGCAGACACACACACACACACACACACTTCCTCGTTGTCATATTGTAAATAACAACCACAGACTCTTAAGAGGAAAAAAAAAAAAACCCTACTCCCTTCTTTACATAGCGCAAACGTAATGAATTAGCCTACAGCCAATCAGAGGAGAGCCACATCCAAAGGTTTCTGCATGCTACTGCCTACCTGCACCACAGTGACCGTGAAAAAGATTTAAAAAGTAAAAAAATAAGTCGAGTCACTGGGCAGCCGACGCAGTCCACCGTACGATGACACGATATCGACGCCGGTCCTGTAATTTAAAGTCTGCGACTGAACCGGAGGAGGAGGAGGAGGAGGAAGAGGAGGTGGTGAGTTTGGAGCCACCGTGATGCTTCTTTATCTGCTGAAGTTGTTTTGGTTTGAGGTCGGTTGGGTTCATGCAGGAGGCCTGTTCCATTACTCAACGGTGGACATTTGTATAGTGTGGTTCATTTTCTAAATGTGTGATAAATAAAAACAAGGAAAGATTTCTCTAAAACGCTCGCTTCTCCCGAGACTCTGTTCACACCTGAGACACTGACACACGTTCATCGGTTTCTATCATCCGAACCAAAGATGGGGGGGGGGGGGACATTTAGTCATCGATTTAAAGGGGAACTATGCAGTTATTTTAGCTTAATTTACCTTAAAGGTCCCATGGCATGAATATTTTTTTTTATTATGAATATTAGCATAAAACGTGTTGCCTTTAATTTAGTGTCCCAGTCTGTGCCTCTCATATCTTGTCTTTAAAGGTCACCATGGCATTAAAATTTCACTTTATGAGTTTTTTTTTTTTTAACATTAATATGAGTTCCCCCAGCCTGCCTATGGTCCCCCCAGTGGCTAGAAATGGTGATAGGTGTAAACCGAGCCCTGGGTATCCTGCTCTGCCTTTGAGAAAATGAAAGCTCAGATGGACCAATCAGGAATCTTCTCCTTATGAGGTCAGAGCGCCCATTCAGGAACCGGCTAGCTGTAAGAACAAGGTATCGATGAGAGTTTCTCACACTATCGTCATGGCTGAGCTGGCTAAAAAGAAGCAGAAAGCTAGGAAAGCATTGTCGGAGAGAGAAAGCGGAATGGGTGGTGGTGTTGATGGCTTTATTTTAACCTTTCAAAACACTGCTGCTTGAAGGTTCTCTTTACTTCACTGGGTTTTATCAACAGTTGTGGCCGAACTAAATCAGCCGCTCTCATGTGTTTGAATCCTAGAACATTTATAAAAAGGTTTTTATATCTTAAAATAATTTGTGCATTGAAACTGTGAAGAGATGCCTTTGTTGTGCAACAATGTAGAGCAAAAATCCACGGTTGTGTTCCTGTGTAAAAATACAATATATTCGGAAAGTTATGAGAAATCAGCACTTTTATTTGTAAGTCCCCTGAAATAAATACATTTGGATTTATGAAATAAGTCCCCTGAAATAAATGAAAGTACCGTAATCATTCGAAAAATGTCCTTTTTTTAAAAACCTATTAATTAAGCTATGTTGACTTATTTATTGCTTTATTTTTTTGTATGTATTTCATACAATTAATTTCATTTATGTTTATTTAAGATCTGATAAAATGGCATTACATTCTGGGCGCCTGGGTAGCTCACCTGGTAGAGCAGGGCTCTAATGCAGAGGCCCAGTCCTCGACGCAGCGGCTCAGGGTTCGAGTCCTTTCCTGTCCATAGCTATCCTGTCTATTAAAGTCTAAAATGCCCAAAAAATTATCTTTAAAATAAATAAAATGGCATTACATTCTCAAAAACCTGATGATAATAAAGAATTGGAAATGGGTGAGAAGGGATTATTTTATTCAGTTAATGGGAGATTTTTTGTTTAAATCCAGTAGTTGATGGTAAAATGCAGCTTTTTGGATTCCAACCGCCATTAAAAACCAAATAAGATGTAAAAGAAAATACTTAACCCTTGTGTTGTCTTCCTGTCAACTGCAACTTTTGGTTTTTCTGGGTCAAAATTTAATTATTAATAATTAACATAAATTTAAAATGTTTTGCTTGTCTTTTTTTGTCACTTTTTCTGACGTTTTTGAAAATAAATTCAGTTTTTTTTCTCACTTTTTTCAATGTTCTTCAGTGTCGATTTTCTTTTCTGCCCATTTTTCCGCGTTGATTTTGAAGCTTATTCCGACATCTTTGTAAAAGAATTTTCAACGTTCGTTTATCAGTTTTTTTTAAATGCTATAAAATTTAATAAAACACTCAAATTCAATGAAATTAGTGAACTGATAATTTCTTTTACTTGTGAAGAGCGTTGTATGGAACCATCCACGTTACTTTTTCTTTTTTTTTTTTTAAATGTGGTTAAAAGAAAATTGAAAATTGGTCAAATTTGACCGAGGACAACAGGAGGGCTAATATAGCTGCTACATTCCCCAGTTATGTAAAGGGAACATTCACAATGAAATATTTACATTTTACAAAGGAGCCATTCCCTCAACATACCCTGTGAATAGGAAAGCTGCTGTTCCTTATATCGTATTCGGCTTTTATTTTTAATATGCTGTGAAGTTTATTTTGAAAGAAATGTAGTTAACTGTTAACGTAAAATTAGCTAACAGTGTTTCTGTGTTAAATTAAGGATGTGTGGGAGAGGTGAATGTTTTTATTTCTTCAGTTGAAGAGGAAACAAGTGGAGTTTATGCATTTCATCTATGTGTAAGTACATTATTTTTAATAAGTTAGCTAACATTGTTAGCAAAGAAATGTACGCAAGCAAGCTAGCTAGCTAACTAGCTAACGACAGAGTTAACTGTCACTTCGGTGTCGTGTTTATTTTCCTCCTTTCTCCTTTTTACTTTTCTGTTTGTTTATTTAAGTTTACCTGAACGAATAACGTAATGTGGACTAACGTTAACGGTACAAGTTTATTGATGTTATCCTATATTTTTCTAATAACGTTAACGGTTACCATCTCAAAGGCTTTTTAAGCTAACGTTATTAGCCTTTGTTCTAAACGTCTGTTATTTTTTATAAGCATTTTTTATGTTCCTGTGGTTTTTCTGTCCATATTCTCATATAAACAGATATCTTATACTACACTGACAGTACAACCTGAACACACTGTAGTAAACATGACACAGCAGTTATTTTGTCAGCTTAGTTTTCAACAACTACTCATCTCCCATGAGTCTTTGACAGATTATCTAGCTAGCTAACAGATCACACAGTTCATAACAATTAACAGTATTCCTTAACAAACATGTTGCCTTTATTTTAGTGTCCCAGTCTGTGCCTCTAAGATTGGCATTGAAATTTCACTTTATGAGGTTTTTTAACATTAATATGAGTTCCCCCCCCAGCCTGCCTATGGTCCCCCAGTGGCTAGAAATGGTGATAGGTGTGAACCGAGCCCTGGGTATCCTGCTCTGCCTTTGAGAAAATGAAAGCTCAGATGGACCAATCAGGAATCTTCTCCTTATGAGGTCATAAGGAGCAAGGTTACCTCCCCTTTCTCTGCTTTGCCCGCCCAGAGAATTTGGCCCACCCATGAGAGAGAGAGAGAGACATCATGGCTTTCAAATGAGCAAAGTGGCAGTTGGTTAAGACCACACCCCCACCCTCCACCTTGCCCCCCCTCTCTCCTCCTATAAAAGAGACTTCAGATACAGTATTAGGGGACCACTAAGGTCTATATAAAAGAGACTTCAGATACAGTATTAGGGGACCACTAAGGCCTATATAAAAGAGACTTCAGATACAGTATTAGGGGACCACTAAGGTCTATATAAAAGAGACTTCAGATACAGTATTAGGGGACCACTAAGGCCTATATAAAAGAGACTTCAGATACAGTATTAGGGGACCACTAAGGTCTATATAAAAGAGACTTCAGATACAGTATTAGGGGACCACTAAGGTCTATATAAAAGAGACTTCAGATACAGTATTAGGGGACCACTAAGGCCTATATAAAAGAGACTTCAGATACAGTATTAGGGGACCACTAAGGTCTATATAAAAGAGACTTCAGATACAGTATTAGGGGACCACTAAGGTCTATATAAAAGAGACTTCAGATGCAGTATTAGGGGACCACTAAGGTCTATATAAAAGCATCCAAAGAGCACCATGAAAGTCCTTCAGCAACAGTTACAGCTGTTCTGAAGGTATTTACAGAGTTCACAGGCATTTTTCCCACTCCATGGTACCTACTTGACTCTTTTTTGTGTGAGAATCTACAATGTAAATAGTCATGAAAATAAAGAAACACATTGAATGAGAAGGTGTGGCCAAACGTTTGGCCTGTACTGTATGTATATAGCGTCACAGAACTGTGCACCTTACCGCTCCACCTTTTCTTTTGCACTACTTACCTTATTACATATTGTTACATGTTGACACTAAAAAAGGAGTTGCTTTTAATGTTTGGACACTGTATTTTGCCATTTAGGATCCTAACTTATGTATATTTGCATGTTTGCACATTTGTTCAATAAACCTTTTTTTTTTAAAGTGTTTCTTTCATCATGGTTTCATATCAAGGGCTTTTGCCTGGCATTTCCAATAGTGTACACTGTAATAACTTAAAAACCAAGACAATATATAAAAAAATGTTTTTATTATTTAGCTATTCAAGTAGCGCATCAAACCCTGTCGTACATCCCTGCGTTCTCCCTCTGCACCCTGTGACAGTGCCCCCACAGGCTCTGCTGCCACAGATGCATCCCAGTCATCGTCATAGGCCTCTCCGTGAGTCTCTGAAAGATTATGCAAAGCACAGCAAGTCAGCACCATAGATCTCACCAGTTCTACATCACAGTCCTTTCTTTTCATAAGGCCACGCCACCTTCCCTTCAGTCTACCAAAAGCATTTTCAACAACAACCAGTGCCCTGCAGATTTTCTAGTTTTAAATCTTCTGCTCTGCTGTGAGCCGTCCAGTGTCGTGGAATGGTTTTAAGGGCCAGTTCTGCAAGTGATAGTCAGAATCCCCCAGGATGTAGTAGCCAGCATTAACCCCACCGATGCTCCTGGTGGAAGCTGGAAAGTAGTTACCATGGCTGGGTAACTCCCACAATGTGGATGGTCTCAAAACCCGAGCATCATTTAGAAATTTAAAGTTTCTGAACACGTAACTTTAACTGTATTTCAAAATCCACGTTCCTGGAAATATCTTCGCTCTTTTTGTAAAACACAAACAAAATATTCATACCTTTTTTTTATACTATTTGAATTTTATATTGGATAAATATCAGTATGTATAAATATAAATAGTATAACAATATATTTTATTATATTTTACAAATTGAGTTGGAGGATGTGCCATTTTTTTGGCTACCATCTATGTTTGGATTATGATAAAGGATTGCAACTCAGGAAAAAAGCTTAGTCTTTTTTTATCGTGCAACAGACAGAATAACTTCCAATTCAATACTTTTTTATAGTGTCAAATCCTAGGACACTTTAGAGATAAAGTAGGTCTAGACCACGCGATAATTTACAGAGACAGTAAAAGAAAACATTACAGAAAAAGTACTTTAGTTTGAAACTACCTTTATTTACAGTATTTGACTTCAACATTAGGATGAGAAAACAAAACTCATTTTAATCCAACCTGTTCAAGCCAAGAGAGATTCTTAAAACGGGTGTGTGAGCACACACCCACACACACACAACACACACACACACACACACACACACACACACACACACACACACACACACACACACACACACACACACACACACACACAGTAAATGAGGAGGGAAGGACAAGCACTGATAGGTTGATGCAGGTACATAGAAGAACTGGGAGGAGCAATGTTGACAAACTGAAAGTGTTCAGTCAGTTCAGACTCCATTTTGAGTCGACAGAACAGAGCAGGAGGAGAAAAACTGAAGGCTGAGGCAGGGTGAGTGTTAATCCAACAAGTTATTATTTTACTGTCAATTTCTCTCAATCAGTCTTCTCCCTGTGGACCGTAGAGGAAAGAAATGTAAGAATTAACTTAACTGTTTGATTTATCCGGAAACAAAGTTGTGATTGGCTGAATAATACAGATTAAACCTGCTGTAACCCATGGCAACACAGATGTAAAGAAAACTGACCAGCTGGAGTGCTGGATGGTTTTATTGTACTGTAGTGTGTATAGTGTATACTGTGTGTGTGTGTGTGTGTGTGTGTGTGTGTGTGTGTGTGTGTGTGTGTGTGTGTGTGTGTCCTGTTCTCTCAGTCTTGTGTGTGACTCTTGGACAAACTTGTTGGTCTTGATTCTCATGTTGTGAGCTCACAGTCACAAAAGCTGTAATCTAATCTAAGAGGACGAATACAAACTTTTAAACCTCATTATTGTCAGTAGCAGTTGTTTTTGTATTTAGAGTTTCCTAAATGGTTTAAAAACAAAATGTATCATGGATTCAAGCAATATTAATAAAAGACTGTCTGTCTATGAAGAATCACTGGTCCAAAGATTTTCCTCTATTCTTCAGAAATGTTTGTTTTGGTTTTGGGCAGTACTGATGTTTCAGTTTCTTTTAGTATATTTAAAGTATATGTATGCCTTGATTTGATAGTAGAGCGAGCTCACGGTCAGAGTTCCTGTTTTTTCTCTCAGACTGACTTCAGATCAGAAGATGTGTGATTTGGAGGAAGAGGAGGAAAGAGCAGAGTCTCTAATATCAGGCTGTCTGTCTATGAAGAGTGACCAGTCAATAGAACCTCCTCCCCTCTTCAGTAATGAACCTGGACCCTCAGACACAAAGTAAGAGACTGTTTTTACTGTCAGCTGACCTGATGAAGATGATGCATTGAGGATGAAGAAATGCTCTGCTAAAAGATTTATACTCGTGATGCAGAACTATTAGTGCAGATACTGTTTCAAACTAAGAGGGATATTTTCTGGGTTTTATAGCCACAAACTTCTGATTGGGTTTCTGTAGCAGAACACTTGAGAACCTCCATTTTAGAGTGTTGTTTAAAGCCCTGACACACCAACCCAACTGACTTGACAGAAAAGGCAGTCAGACTGATCAGTCGGCTCCCCGAGGTCCAAAAAGTGCCTCAGAACACACCGAAGCGACTCCGATGGCCGTGCAGTTGGCCATCGGGTTGGTGTGTCAGAACCTTAACAGCATTTATAGAAAAGCTTTGCTCACCTTGATTATGTGTGTGTTTGATTTTGTTTTTAAACAAACTACTAATGTGAAATATGATGAAGGAAATGTAAGCTCTCCTGACTAATGATTCAGAGCTTGTATCTGAAAGAGTTGAATTATTAGTAAGTGAACCTTTGAGCTTAGATTCTCTTCACCATATATTGTTGGACACTTTTTTGATCTTTTATTCTGGCTTTTTATCAACTAAACAATCCATAAATAGAGACAATAATCATCAGCTTGAAGGACAAATCCGGCGAAAAATGAACCTCTGGGTTAATAACATATGTGTACCGAGTCGACCGTTCTCTGGGACATGTCAATTGAAAATGATTTACATTTAACAATATATTAACATTTTAAAGTACTTCAATATAAAATAAGTAAACCTAAGTCACCTAACACATAACTACAATAATTTAACAAATAACAGTTTAACACTATTACCAAGTAACAACAAAGTTAATGTTGTTGAGTTGGTATGACAACCAGCTTCAAAATGACCATATTTTATCATATATTTGCCTTCTTTGGCAAGATAGGACACCTCTCCTGACTTATGGCAGGTCCTGCACAGGAGAAAACTCTCAGACGTTGTCCAAGAGGCCTGTACACATACAGGTAGGAGTTTGAAAGGACAGACAATTTGGGGAGGCTGTCCCACCTCCACCACCACCAGGCGAGCAGCGGGCACGTGCGCCACTCGGCGGAAAAGGGAGAAAGAAAAAAGGAAAAATATTTCAGTCGGAACGGAAATGAGGAACCGAAATTTGCGTTCTAATCCGGTTCGAATACTACCATTTGCGTAGGAACCGGTTCCATAGTGAAACTGGGTTTTGGTACCCAACCCTAGTCTCTAACTTTTAACAAGCTACTGCAAAGCAGGTGGTTAGCTGCTAACGCTAGCTTTTGGGGCACATGGTAAATATCTATTTCTACACCACTAACAAGGCTCAAAATATCACCACACTTTCACGGTAGCATGATGAGGGTCCCTACATGTAAACTGAAGCATTGAGAACTTTGTAAGTGTACAGACAGTTTATTAAAAAGATAGTTTAGAAAGACAGTACCGTTCGTGTTTACATGCGGGCGCCATCTTGGAAAACAGTCACGACCAGTCGAACGCCGAACGCCGTGCAACCAGTAACCAGTAACATGGCTTAGAGTTTAGATTCTCTGCCCGAGCCCGAGCCCGACCCGAGCCGGGCCGGGCCGGGCCGGGCCGGGCCGTTATTTTCCGCCACTATCCTCGGGCCGGGCCCTTGATCAAACATTTGTGGGTTTCTTTAATCATTACTTTAGCCTAACTGGGTGGGGAGAAAGCAATGTCATAATCAGAAATATTATCTATATAGGCTATATTTAGGCCAAAGTAACAAATAAGTTACGTCTCCTATGACAGCTGATAAAACGGGGACTTGGATGATGAACAGACACATGAAGCAGGCTCGCCATGGCAGAAAAGATGATAGTCAGCCTTCAATGTCCTCTTTTGTTACTTCTCCAAGCATAGGCTACCCCTGAGGGCGATGCAAGCCCTCACAGAGAAATTAGTTTTTTTTTTAAGTTTCTTCATTCAGATCCATTTGCGATCCATTCCAGTCCAAATAAACAAACAGCGCAGTTTACATGCATCGCTCTTGTTGCATTATTCATTAAGATCATTTTAATCAGCTTTCTGCAGTTCAAACAACTCTGAATTGTAGTTGAGAACGTCAGTTATAACGGCCCACGTAATAAAAAAGTGTCTGGTTGAAATCGGGCTCGGGCTCATAATTACAGTTAATGTGTTGGGCCGGGCTCGGACACAACGTGCATGGGCTCGGGCAGGGTTGGGCTTGATTTTTTGGGCCTGATCTAAGCTCTAACATGGCTCTAACATGGCTCTAACATGGTGTTCGTGATTCGACAGCTCATGACTGTTTTCATGTAAACGTGAACTGTCTTTCTAAACTATCTTTTTAATAAACTGTCTGTACACTTACAAAGTTCTCAATGCTTTGGTTTACATGTAGGGACCCTCATTATGCTACCGTGGAAGTGTGGTGTAGAAATAGATATTTACCCTCTGCCCGAAAGCTAGCGTTAGAAGCTAATCAGCCGTTTGTGGTAGCTTGTTTCAAGCTACTGACACATTCGATTAGCATGAAAACATATTCCAGAGAATGGTTGACTCGGTACACATGTGTTATTGCCTGAATTGTCCTTTAATTAATAATTAAAATATTTGTAATTTTCATCTGTAAATATAATAACATTTAGATTATTATTAAGCTATGATTAGAATATGAATACCACATCACTCTGTACAAGGCAATGTACATTTGCCATTTGAGATTATATTTGTCAGGGTTATTAAGTTTTCTTTTTCTATTTCCTGTTGTTCATTTTTGCAGTGTTCTTTCTTTTTTTTCTTCAGAGTGATTCTGTTTTCTATTCCAGTCTTTACCACTGTGTTTTTGAGGCACCTTGCATAATAATCACTAATGATGCAGCATAGATTCTTTCAACTGTATGAAAATGCATTTTATTTTAGTTACTACACACGATGAAACATTAAGATAAAGCATGCATTATTAGATGCATCAATACAACTTCACTTTCCTTAAAGTCCCAGTGTGTAACGTGTTTAGTTGTTCATTATCAAAATCTGTGTTCCCCATTCGTGTTTGTCCTTTTTCATGAATATTTACCACCACCATCAATTCCAAGTATTCCTTTTGGCCCTGACATTTACATTTGCATTTCCATGATCTGGGGTAAACGCGCCATAATGATGCTCCATCTTGA
This sequence comes from Perca fluviatilis, assembly GCF_010015445.1. Taxonomy (NCBI): domain Eukaryota; kingdom Metazoa; phylum Chordata; class Actinopteri; order Perciformes; family Percidae; genus Perca; species Perca fluviatilis. Next base: position 26,230,272 of record NC_053133.1, read on the forward strand.
AATACGTTAGCCGGTAAGGGACATACAGGACATACTGCTCCGCCTTTCGCATTTTTGCTGTCACATGATAAACTCAGAGGTCCTGCCGGTAGCGGTTTTTGGCATGGGTGAAGCGGGCAGCTGCCTGAGGCGGCATTTTTTCATGACACATGGGGGGCGGCACAAGCACTTAACTTACTTGCTGAGAAGCAGAACCTGTGTGAGAAGGGGAAAGGGGAGGGGGCACGGGGACAGTTCACCTCTGGGTCTCCCAAATGGAACGGTCCGGACAAGGGGGGAAGGGAGGACCATGAGCCTCCTTGAGCTTATCACTTTTATGCATGATAAGGATCTATGGTTTAAAAACAAAATGTATCATGGATTCAAGCAATATTAATAAAAGACTGTCTGTCTATGAAGAATCACTGGTCCAAAGATTTTCCTCTATTCTTCAGAAATGTTTGTTTTGGTTTTGGGCAGTACTGATGTTTCAGTTTCTTTTAGTATATTTAAAGTATATGTATGCCTTGATTTGATAGTAGAGCGAGCTCACGGTCAGAGTTCCTGTTTTTTCTCTCAGACTGACTTCAGATCAGAAGATGTGTGATTTGGAGGAAGAGGAGGAAAGAGCAGAGTCTCTAATATCAGGCTGTCTGTCTATGAAGAGTGACCAGTCAATAGAACCTCCTCCCCTCTTCAGTAATGAACCTGGACCCTCAGACACAAAGTAAGAGACTGTTTTTACTGTCAGCTGACCTGATGAAGATGATGCATTGAGGATGAAGAAATGCTCTGCTAAAAGATTTATACTCGTGATGCAGAACTATTAGTGCAGATACTGTTTCAAACTAAGAGGGATATTTTCTGGGTTTTATAGCCACAAACTTCTGATTGGGTTTCTGTAGCAGAACACTTGAGAACCATGATAAGGATCTATCGGGGATCCACCCCAACTATTGGACTGCTCTCAGGATTGCACTTACTCTGCCATTCACTGTGGCTCCAGCAGAGAGGAGCTTTTTGAAACTAATGTTGATCAAGTCATACCTGAGGTCAACCATGTCCCAGGAACGGCTCACTGGCTTTGCCGTCATCAGTATCAATCACTCAATATGGGAGTAGATTTCATACGATGACATCATTGATGATTTTGCATCAAGGAAGGCCAGAAAGGTCAGGTTTTAGTTTGAAATTTGTGCTATTTTGAATATTTATTCTATATTTTATTTGCATATTATTCTTAATATTTTATTTTATTGTTGTTGCACATTTATATATACAGTACTGTGCAAAAGTATTAGGCAGGTGTGGAAAAAATGCTGTAAACTAAGAATGCTTTCAAAAATATAAATAATGATTGTTTATTTTTATCAATCTACAAAATGCAAAGTGACCGACCAAAAAAACATCAAAATCACATCAATATTTGGGGTTACTACCCTTTGCCTTCAAACCAGCATCAATTCTTATAGGTACACTTGCAAAAAGTCAGCGAACGTTGAGGATCGTAGATGCAGCGGCCGGCCAAGGAAACTTAGTGCAGCAGATGAAAAACACATCAAGCTTATTTCCCTTCGAAATCGGAAGATGTCCAGCAGTACCATCAGCTCAGAACTGGCAGAAACCAGTGGGACCCAGGTACACCCATCTACTGTCCGGAGAAGTCTGGCCAGAAGTGGTCTTCATGGAAGATTTGCAGCCAAAAAGCCATACCTCCGACATAGAAACAAGACCAAGCGACTCAACTATGCATGAAAACATAGGAACTGGGGTGCAGAATAATCGCAGCAGGTGCTCTGGACTGATGAGTCAACATTTTGAAATATTTGGCTGTAGCATAAGGCAGGTTGTTCGCCGAAGGGCTGTGGCTACAATAATGAGCCAACAGTGAAGCATGGTGGAGGAGGTTTGGGGCTGCATTTCTGCAAATGGAGTTGGAGATTTGGTCACGATTAATAGTGTCCTCAATGCTGAGAAATACAGGCAGATACTTATCCATCATGCAATACCATCAGGCAGGCGTATGATTGGCCCAAATTTATTCTGCAGCAGGACAACGACCCCAAACATAGAGCCAAGGTCAATAAGTACTATCTTCAGTGTAAAGAAGAACAAGAAGACATTGAGTCTGTCTGGGATCACATGAAGAGACAGAAGGATTTGAGGAAGCCTACATCCACAGAAGATCTGTGGTTAGTTCTCCAAGATGTTTGGAACAACCTACCTGCTGAGTTCCTTCAAAAACTGTGTGCAAGTGTACTTAGAAGAATTGATGCTGTCTTGAAGGCAAAGGGTGGTCACACCAAATATTGATTTGATTTAGATTTCTCTTCTGTTCATTCACTTCATTTTGTTAATTGATAAAAATAAACTATTAACACTTCCATTTTTGAAAACATTATTAGTTTACAGCATTTTTTCATACCTGCCTAAAACTTTTGCACAGAACTGTATATATTGTATTATAACAACATAAGTGAACGAGAAAATTATACTTCTTAGTTGCACAAATCCTTCATTAGAACATTTGAGCGAGAATCCAGTTATTTAACTATTGCAATTACAACAGGAACATACTTTTTTGCACAATCTCCACCTCCAACATTGCCAAAAGACAATGAACACAATTCTACACAAAATACGACAGTAAAAGTTATCAGAAATTAAAGAAATATACACTATATATTGTATATACAAATTTTTTGTGTGTTTTCTTTTTTTTGGGGGGGGTCTCGCACAGGGTGTAATTCAATGTAGAACCACCACTGGGTGCTGCTAATTCTGCTAATGGGTATCATAGCTTCCCGGCAAGTTTGAAGAAGGAAACATGGAGGACCACACATATTCAAAATCCAAATTTCAGGAGCAGGAGTCTTCTTCTTCTTCGCCCAGAAAAAGAAAAAGGAGACTGAAAAGAGCAAGAGACCGGCTTTTTGAAGCGTGAAGGCTACCGTAGCTGGAATACGTACTTTGAACTGCATGGCGCGAGAGATTTGGTTGCGATATATGATCTCAACACTAGATAAGATGGGAGAAATTCCTACACATTGGACCTGATTGAGTGCTTCATTTCCCCCTTTAACAAATACAATGATAAGTTATGAAACTGCATGGACTACTATAGCATCCTATCAGTCTTTACTTCAGTTGGTTGTTGAGTTGTCTATATATGAGTATAGGTAGCCATAATGTTTAATAATCCGTACAACACTTGAACTTATAACTCATTATGAGTCACATCTAAAATGTTTTATTACTGTTGACATAGTAGCATCAGAAAGCATTGTGTATGTTTATGAGTGTAGTCATCAAGCACTATGGATGCATTATTACTCACTTTGAAATCCACCATAATACACTACAGGTGTGAGAGACAATTTTTTAAATCCAGATGTTTAGAAGAATATTAGTCCTATTTGTAAGTTTGTAAAAGAACCCATTACAGGAAGGGCACTCTAAGTTTGAAGTGTGTGTATGTGTGTGTGTTTGTGTGTGTTTGTGTGTGTTTGTGTTTGTGTGTGTGTGTGTGTGTGTGTGTGTGTCCTGTTCTCTCAGTCTTGCGTGTGACTCTTGAACAAACTTGTTGGTCTTGATTCTCATGTTTTGAGCTCACGGTCAGAGTTCCTGTTTTTTCTCTCAGACTGACTTCAGATCAGAAGATGAGTGATGTGGAGGAAGAGGAGGACAGAGCAGAGTCTCTAATATCAGGCTGTCTGTCTATGAAGAGTGACCAGTCAATAGAACCTCCTCCCCTCTTCAGTAATGAACCTGGACCCTCAGACACAAAGTAAGAGACTGTTTTTACTGTCAGCTGACCTGATGAAGATGATGCATTGAGGATGAAGAAATGCTAAAAGATTTATACTCGTGATGCAGAACTATTAGTGTAAATACTGTTTCAAACTAAGATGGATCTTTTCTGGGTTTTATAGCCACAAAGGTGGGTTTCTGCTGATTGGGTTTCTGCAGCAGAACACTTGAGAACCTCCATTTCAGAATTTACATAAATAAACCAAAATATTTAAATGTCCAAACGTTGCTGTAAAGATTTGCAATCTGAAAGAATGTCCTTCAGAGGATTTTTTTATAATATTTTATATAATATTTTTATTATTTAGTTGATTTGACTTTTCCTCTAATCAGCTGTTATGACCTGCCACTTCTGTTATTTTTTGTAGAATATTTGAATGAATGCCTTCATTTCATAGTTGACAGTAGAAAGTGACATAAAACAGACTGATTTACAGAAAAGGAAACTTAAGACATGCTGTGTGTCTTAGACTGTTGGTGTACCAAGTAGACCACTTCTAACCTCAGTTCAAACCTAACTCACTCAAGCTAAGCTGTAGGATATGATCAGCTCTTCTTTAATGGAGCCGCAGAACGTGTTTGTATTAAACAAACTACCGGTAGATCACTACATGTTTAATAAGACAGTCAGATAGGAAAAGCAGTTATTAGTGTTTATGAAAGCAGGAGAGTTGAAATAAAAGGAACATTTTCATTACAGACTGAATTCAAATGAAACAGTAACAACACTGTTACTGTTCACTGTTAACATCGGAGCTTTGAGACAGTTTTGGTCAAATCTAAATACAATCAACAAATCATTTTAGTTATAACAAAATGTTTCACAGAAAGAGGAAATTGAGTGATGTCTCTGAGGAGGAGCAGCCGCCCAGATCCAGAACCAGAGCTGGACTGCAGACAGCCAGTCAGACCTGCACTGTACAAAGTAAGTCTGTACATTTGTGTGTATATAACATTTTCAAATGTCCACTGCTGGAAAATAGCATCGGGAAGGAACTTGTTTTGGTGGAACGTGTACATTCAAAAGTAGTTTTAGTCGTGCAACAGAAAACTCTGATTGGACAGATAGTCTAGCTAGCTGTCTGGATTTACCCTGCAGAGATCTGAGGAGCAGTTAACCGTAGTCCCTGGAGTTTAAAATTACAACACAAAGAAAGTGGAAGGAAACGGACATCAGCGAAAAGACATGCATCCGGCAGAATTTCCTGCGGCACCGGAGCAATCCTGGAAGTGGAATGTCGTGGATATAGACTACAGGTCTATAGACACGCAGTCACGCTAACAGCAGCCTGAGACATAACATTTGGCACAGGCTTTGAACAACAGCCCCCATCTAGCTTCCTGCTAAAGTCTTCTCTAAGTCACAAACACACGTGTTGCCCTGAGATCGACTTATTGAACAAACGACCAAACAAACCACTGAGTAAAAGTGCACTGCTGACATCCGTTTTAAAGCTACAGTGAAGTGCTCATTAGCTGGTCAGTTGCAGCACATTAAGCAGCTGAAAAACCCACCTGCTGGTATCAACATTGGTCAGTCTAGATGCTTAACAGGGTCCTCTCACTTCACTACCTCTGCTAACAAAACACTGCCTGTCCTCAGCCTGTAAACTACAGCTTTCTGCTTGTTTACTTTGTCTCTCACAGTTTTTCTGTGCTGTGTTGTGCTAAGCCATGAATAAATACATTTCCACTGCAGCCTCACAGCAGGGAAAAACTGAGCTGAGCTGTTGTAGCTCTGCTTCGTAGCCAGCCAGCCTTTGAATTTCCCTGGCTCGTCGCCATTGTCTCTGTCTTGTGTTTAGTGGTAGTCAGTGTAGTCAGAGTGTGCAGTGAGACAGCTTGAGCAGGGCATCCGCCCACCCAGCCAATCATCATCGTATTTGCAACGGTGTCACCATCCATTTATTTTACTGTTTACTGATAGCTTTAGTCATGTCAGAAATTTGTTAACTTACTGCTAATATAAGCAAAAATTTCCTGTTGCTGCTGATTCACATAAGCTGCTGAGGCTCCGCCTCCTCTGCTGTTAATCAAACGCGTAAACCAACACACAGTCAGAGGCCGAGAGACAAAGGAGCACTTCTGAGGTTTCTCTTTAAAAATAAAAAACACTATTAACAATGAATTTAATTTTGGGCACCCAAATAGCTCAGTTGGTGGAGCAATGACCAGATTGTCAACTTTTCTTTTTCTTGTTTTCTCTCTCACCTTTGTCTCTTTTTCTAGTGAATGGTAGTCGGCATGAACATAAGATCAGTGTGAAGAGGACATATGAACATGTTTCTGAAGGACCTGGTAAAACAGGAAGTGGAACATCCCTCAACAGGATCTACACTGCAGTCTACATCACAGATGGATGGAGTGAAGAGGTTAATACCCAACATGAGGTTTGGCAGCTTGAGATAGATTTCAAGATGGAGGCCCTTCATGAAACTCCAATCAAGTGCAGCGACCTCTTTAAAGCCTTACATGACAAACAGAAACACATCAGAGTAGTCCTGATGATCGGCGTCGCTGGCGTTGGAAAAACTTTCTCAGTGCAAAAGTTCTCTCTGGACTGGGCCGAGGGTTTGGAAAACCAAGATATCAGTCTGGTGATCCCTCTTTCATTCAGGGAGCTGAACTTGATCAAAGATGAGCAGTACAGTCTTCTCGAGCTGCTCCGAGTTTTCCATCCAGCATTACAGGAGGTCACAGCGGAGCAGCTCGCTGGCTCTAAAGTTCTCTTCATCTTTGACGGCCTGGATGAAAGCAGACTTTCACTGGATTTCAAGAAGAAGGAGGTTGTTTCTGATGTCACACAGAAGTCATCGGTCAACGTGCTGTTGACAAACCTCATTGAGGGGAAGCTTCTTCCCTCAGCTCTCGTCTGGATAACTTCCCGACCTGCAGCAGCCAATCAGATCCCTCCTGCATGTGTTGACAGGGTAACAGAAGTACGAGGCTTCACTGACGCCCAGAAGGAGGAGTACTTCAGGAAGAGAGTCAGTGATGAAGAGCTGTCCAGCAGAATCATCTCCCACATCAAGACATCCAGGAGCCTCCACATCATGTGTCTGATCCCAGTCTTCTGCTGGATCACTGCTACAGTTCTGGACCACATGTTGGCTACAGACCAGAGAGGAGAGCTGCCCAAGACCCTGACTGACATGTACGCACACTTCCTGCTGGTTCAGACAAAGAGGAAGAAGCAGAAGTATGATGAGGGACACGACACGAGTCCACAGGAGCTGACAAAGACCGACAGAGAAGTTCTTCTGAAGCTAGGGAGGCTGGCGTTTGAACAGCTGCAGAAAGGAAACATCATGTTCTACCAAGAAGACCTGGAGCGCTGTGGTCTGGATGTCACAGAGGCCTCGGTTTATTCAGGAGTTTGTACAGAAATCTTCAAAAGAGAGAGCGTGATCTTCCAGAAAACAGTCTACTGCTTTATTCATCTGAGCGTTCAGGAGTTTCTGGCTGCAGTCTATTTCTACCACTGTTACACCAACAGCAACACAGAGGTACTGGATGACTTCCTGGGAGAAGGCTGGAAATCCCAGAATAGTTCCTTATACCTGCATAGTGATTCTTACCTGACTGAGGATGATAATGATGGTGACACTGACTCATCTCTGGATGTCCTCCTGAAGAACGCTATGGAGAAATCCCTGATGATTAAAAATGGCCAGCTGGACCTGTTTGTCCGTTTCCTTCATGGACTCTCTCTGGAGTCCAACCAGAAACTCTTAGGAGGCCTGCTGGGTCAGACAGACAACAGTCCAGAAATCATCCAGAGAGCCATCAACAACCTGAAGGAAATGAAGATGTACGAAGTCTCTCCTGACAGAAGCATCAACATCTTTCACTGTTTGATGGAGATGAACGACAGCTCAGTCCATCAGGAGATCCAAGAGTTCCTGAAGTCAGAGAACAGATCAGAGAAGAAACTCTCTATGATTGACTGTTCAGCTCTGGCCTACATGCTGCAGATGTCTGAGGAGGTTCTGGATGAGTTGAACCTGCAGAAGTACAACACATCAGAGGAGGGACGACAGAGACTGATTGCCGCTGTGAGGAACTGCAGAAGAGCTATGTAAGTACAGACGTGATTAACATTTTTGATCAATGTAAAGCTTAAGTCCTCAGTGTTAGAGTGAAAATACACACTTTACAGACATGCCCAATATAAAAGGTACACTCTATACAAGTTTTCTTAAATAGTTTAAACATGATTATTAAAAACATTTGTACATGTTACACTGCAAATGTCTTTGTTGTATCAAATGCTTTGAGAAGAAGACAAATCTGGCACTCAAATTTTTTGATAAAGGACTGACCAGCTGGGCTACAGCCGCTAATGTTCATGTGCTTTCTGATCTAAATGCATAGAGTCTGTTTTTATAATAAAAGTGTCAATTTGATTATATTTTAAATTTTACATTATCTGTAATCACAGACTTTCTGACTGTCTGCTCTCTGAGAGTCATTGTGAAGTTGTTGCCTCAGCGCTGAAGTCCAACCCCTCCCATCTGAGAGAGCTGAACCTGAAAGACAACAAGCTGCAGGATTCAGGAGTAAAGCAGCTGTGTGCTGGATTGAAGAGTCCACAATGTAGACTGGAGACTCTGAGGTCAGTTCATGTATTGCGCACACATTAAGTGTATTTAAAGTGTACTTTTCCAAGGAAGGTTAAAAATCAAGGGCAACTGGACTTGGTTAAAGGTGACTCAATGTTTTCAAGCAGAAACGTCATTTAAAGTTATATCATTAATTTTTCATTCAGATTGAGGGGCTGCAGTTTGTCAGAGATCAGCTGTGCTTCTCTGGCCTCAGCTCTGAAGTCCAACCCCTCCCATCTGAGAGAGCTGGACCTGAAAGACAACAAGCTGCCGGATTCAGGAGTGAAGCCGCTGTGTTGTTTTTTTGAGAGTCCACACTGTAGACTGGAGACTCTGAGGTCAGTTTACTGACTCGCTGTTACTATTATAGACCTGATAGGTTTAATTAGCAATTGAATCTAATTTATGTACAAAAGAACGTACCATAAACGTAACAATACAGTTGTAAATTTTCCTTTTGTTCAATATTTACATGTTTATTACAAAACAACCTGTGTTTGTTTAAGAAACTGTAGATAATGTCCACTGTTAGTTGTTAAAGTAAATGAATGTTTATACTTTTTGGTAAAATAAATCCTTCAGATCACACATAGCTGTTTTACGTATAGATAATTGTAATTGTAAAGTATTGATAATATTGGTCCTCTTATCACAGACCTGACTGAGGTCAGCATGTTATTAATTTGTGTTGACATGAATAGGTGTATGAATGTTGTGGTGACATTTGGATGATGTCTGTAGAAGGCTGACATGATGATCCACAATAACACAATGACAAAGTCTCTACTCCTTTCAGCGAAACGCTCATTGATTAGCACGTAGTAATGTTATGCTTTCAAAACCTGAACACATCTGATTGGACTATAAATGGATTTGTATCTACATAATTATTCATTCAGATTGATGGACTGCAGTTTGTCAGAAAGCAGCTGTGCTTCTCTAGCTTCAGCTTTGAAGTCTTCCCATCTGAGAGAGCTGCAGCTGAGAGACAACAACCTGAAGGATTCAGGAGTAAAGCTGCTGTGTGGATTTCTGGAGAATCCACACTGTAAACTGGAAATTCTGAGGTGAGTTCACTGACTCTCTGTTACGTTTATAGTTATAGAAGTTGTACATTTCTTGTGTTCATATGTTTCTGTTTCTTCTTCTAAATTTAGTCTTTAGACACAAAAGACAGATTTTGTGTTTGTTAAAGAAACTGTAAAAGATGTCCACTGTTAGTTGTTAAGCCCAGTTCAGACCAAAGATTTGTGATGAAATGAAATCGTGTTAGAACGTTGCAGGAAAAGTTGCAACGCTCTGAACCGGCCCGTCTCATCTTGACTCAAGCCAGCTGATGGTGGCGCCTGTGACTCAGCCAGTCAAGTTTCAAGTGGCTGGTTTTAGAAAGTATCACACGTCACCTGTTTCAACAGCCAATAGCGAAGTCAGCTACTAATCATAGAAATAAAAAAGAAAGTACAATTTTTGGGGTTTCTGTTAATTTAAATGTGTTTTAACAAATAATGTCTGATATTGATCCTTCAGAAAACAGCTATTTAAAGGATCAATATAGTATTGATCCTTTAATCACAGACCTGACTGAGATCAGCAGCATGTTATTAATCTTTGTTGACATGAATAGGTGAATGAAAGTTGTGGTGACATTTGGATGATGTATGTAGAAGGGGGACATTATGAAGATCTGCAATAACACAATGACAAAGTCACTCTACTTGATTTAAAGAAAAGCTCATTGATTAGGACATACAGTGGTAATGTTGAGCTACACATTTAAAACCTGAACTAATCTGATTGGATTATAAATTGATTTTAACTCTTAACTGTTTTATCATTTGTTCTTTTTTTCAGATTGATGGACTGCGGTTTGACCGAGATCAGCTGTGATTCTCTGGCCTCTGCTCTGAAGTCCAACCCCTCCCATTTGAGGGAGCTGCAATTGAGAGACAACAAGCTGAATGATTCAGACGTAAAACTGCTGTGTGATCTTGTTGAGAGTCCACACTATAGACTTGAGATTCTGAGGTCAGTAGAGGATTGGAGTCAGTATTGAACTAAACATAGTTGGTATCACAGCAAAGATCCAGTATTTCCTGTAAACCCCCAACCTTCTCAGTGAAGCTGTGAGAGGAGAATGATGTGAGGCTTTAGCATTGGACAGAAAGACAGACAGAGAGAGAGAGAGAGGACAGTCAGCCACTCAGATACGCCAGAAGCTTGTTGTGATCATGTGTTTGATATGATATCAAGATGACTGGTCATGTTTAAAAAATGGATTACAGCATCACAACTTCATCATCAAATTGTCCAAACATCAAATCTGATCTCAAAGTTTTTGTTCTCTCATTTGAACACCAAGCAACTGATCAGTTCATCTTTGTCGCAGCTCTGAGATCAGTCAGACTGAAGCCTGCAAATCACTGGCTTATATTTCATAGAAATAGCATTACATTTAGCAACCATGTGGTCTGTATACAGTGCAGAAGCTCTGCTGAAGTCCAGTAATCACAAATGATGTTTTACTGTTCAGTCTTGTGAACATATCGGACCTTTAACATCATCTGTCCTTCTGTCATTTGTTTTGTCAGAATATTTTAATAACAGACTCCATATTTACATATTTTTCATGTAATATTTAAAAGTAGACTAAACTCTTAAATGGTTTTTAACAGCTTTGAACCCAACAGCAGTAAATCCATCATAAAGTGAACAGTGAACATCTCCCTGTTTCTGCAGTAATGAATTGACCCTTTGCTAAGCCCCGCCCTCCTTAGTTACTGTTGGTATGTCTGACAAGCTTTTGTGCCTGGCACGTCTATTACAGTCATGGGGGTATGCTTCGAAGGTATCACCTCCTGTTAGCATTCCACTGACTGCCATTTTTTTTTGCGTCACTTTGACTGCGAATAACTTTACATCTGAAGCGTTTAAAGACTCTATTTGTCCATTGTTTATTTCTAAAGAAACACGACAATGTATAAAAGGCTCCATTACCTTGTACCTCACGTTATGGCTCTGTAGCAGACGTTTTTGTAAAAATAGGCTAACGATTGTGTCATAACCACGAGACTTACTGTCGCACAGTAGAGGAATTACCGTATAGTACAGGAGACGCTGGCAGGCAGTTTGGACTTATACTAGCTGTTTAGGTTTATTTACTAATGTTAACTAGCATGTTAGTTAGCAATAATTAACCTGTGCTTATGTTATCTCCTTACATATACCTACACTCTCCATCTCTGTAAGATTGGGAATGATTGAGATTTCTCTTGGCACAGCTACCAGAAGACTTCCAACTTTCAGACAGGTTGCTCACGTCACATTATGTTGTCTCTGTCAGTTGGAGGCTGCTCAGTAAAGCAAGAGATCACCGGAAAAGTGCTTCTAATAGCCTTCACTGGTCTCTGTCCAGAGCAACGGGGTCTATTGGTCCATTATATATATGTCAATGATTACAGTATGTATGCACCGGTGTCAGACATTCCCAAGGAGATTAGTAATTTTTGGAGAACAGGTGAAATATCTAAGAAAGCAAGACAAAAGGGACTGCAGTATGCAATCAAGGGATATATCCACGACATAATATTCAACCGATTAGAGAATAATTTCATAAAAATTGAAGCTAAAGCCTATAGGTCATGCCATAATGTGAGCCGCCTCATACGCTGACCCATTCAAATGGTAAACACACAAACTGAAGAACAGCTATGTTCATGCACAGCAGGGTAGTGAAATTCGAAAATAACCTAATAATTAAAAATCAAACAGCTTATCCATAAGTATTGTGGAATAAACACAAGACATTAGCCTGAATCCTTTGCAATGATTACATTCTCCTGCTTATATTTTTAGCGATTAATTAAATGCTGAAATATATTTAAAGTATGTCACTGAGCCACCGTCTTGCCTTTAATCATCTTATTTTACGTTCAAATATATGCATTATGAACAAAGAACCGTCATTATTTCCAAGCAATGCTGTGCTGACTGAGCTAACTAGTTAACATTAGCATGTTCTTGCCTTGGAGCAAACGTAGCTAGCTAGGTGTTTTTGTTAATCCTGTCGACATTTAGTTGTGAATGGGGCCTCCCACACTGCTTGATCCGCGCCCGGCATTTCTCCCCTTGGGTTTTAGGTTACGGGAAGGGATAAAATTCCACCACCCCGTCCAAACTTCCAGGATACCAGGGTATCGGATTTGCACAATCCATACGCACAACGCTTCGGCATGTTTCCCTCGCTCGAAAGCTTGACAGACCTCCCGAGCCTAGTTACGGTTGGCCTGTTACGTTTTTTGGGCGTGGCTTAGCGAAGGGTAAATTTTTCAGGACTCTCAGCAGTTTTTTTCATTGAAATCTGGTCTGGTCTGTGAGCTTTGAGCTCAGTATGTTAAGTCCAATCCATTAACATGAGAGCTGAAAAGAAGCAGGCTATGCTACAAAGTCACTCCACTTATGGTCTGAACAGGACTAAAGTCCCTGCTGGTCTTTATACTGGATGTGCTGCATCATTGACTGACAGCTGATGAAGGGAGTCTCTGTAAAAACTAATTTATCATTTCTGTTGTATTCTTTTTTCATCAGATGGAAGTGGACTCACTAAGAGTGATCAGGAAAGAGGATGTGTTGAGACACGATGTGGAGTCCACCATCCTCCCTGTGTATTCCTCTGGATCTGGACTGCTCTGCTGCTTCTCTGTCCTTCCACACAGTCTCTGCAGACACACTGGGACTCGTCCACTCCTTCTGCTCCACACTCTGCAACCACCTCTTCCACCCTCCACCTGGACCTGGGTTTCATTTTCTCCTTATTCATTTAAATATTCTGAACCCAATGTGCCTCTGCAGATTAATTCTGTTCATGACAACAACTGTAGATTAACACAGTGGTTCCCAAAGTGGTCCCCAGACCAGAGGTCCTTGAGTGTGTTCCAAGGGGTCCACAGCAAAAAGGGGAATCCTTTTTCCATTAACATCTTCACTATAACTCCATCCATAAATAACAGAAAGACAGAATGTATGACCATTTTGGTTATTGGTTTCATACCCTTTGTGTAATAAAACATCTAAAAAAAAAAGTCCTATAACATGGAGGACGGAATTGTATCATTGTAGTGAATGTGACATACAGTACATAATTCACCTTTGTTGTTAAATGTTATACATTTAATTTACTGTCCTTAGTCAATTCATGTAAATACGTTTGTTCAGGGATCGCGGTCCCTTTAAATGTGTGATAACATGGGACCCGTTGGGTTGCTGGGCAGCACCATTTTCGGATTTAATTGTTTTTCCTATAAAAATAAACAAGACACGCATTTGTGTGCTCAATGTGAGAAGTTGTCTCTTGCAATTTACTGCAATTTCCACATCACAATATATAATGGGGGCCTGTCGTCTAATTTGTGTAAGTTTAGGGGTCCATCACGTGAAAAAGCTTTGCCTTCTGTTGCAGCTCCACCCTGTGGAAGAATGGAGCATTGCAGTTAATTCCCACATATTTCTTAATAACAACGGGAGATGATTTTTGACACGTAAAGTTACCTTATACTAATACCAGCCATTTCTCATATAATAACATAAATATTTGCTTGTAGCAAACAAATGGAAGATAAAACCGAATTGAATAAAAGCTTCACTGAAGTTTCTCAACTGACTACAGACAGATTATGTCTGGACTCTGTTGGAAAATCAGCACCTTATGTTTTATTTTGTATCGTTAATGTGAACTGATTAACATGCAGACTCTAGTGTATATCTAGTAATCGTGTCTATAAAACAATTACACACAGGAAAGGAATCCTAAATCAAAACATGTTTTTTTTTGTAGTTTATTAGCCTACAGTTTAATGTGACCCTGCTAGTTTATGGCAAAAACTGAATATATCCATTCAGATGTGTTATTTGAATGGATATTTCTTCTTCTGCATTATTTTTTCTTTCTCAGTGACAAAATTGTTCTTTATATCGTATATTTTTTTTATTTTGAATATGCTGTGACGTTTATTTTGAAATCAATGTAGTCGAATATGATACTCTGGTAATTCTTCGGTTTTGTGTGATTCAAATATTTTTTATTTCTTCAGTCGAAGAGGAAACAAGCAGAGTTTATGTATTTCATCTATGTGTAAGTACATTTTGAGTGAACTCATTTTTAAAATAAGTTAGCTAACTTTGTTAGCAAAGAAATTTAACCAAAGTCAGTGTTAACTCTCACTTTGGAGTCTGGGTTTATTTTCCTTCTTTCTCCTTTTGTTATTTTTTGGTCTGCTGGCTCTAATGTTGGTTCATTTAAAATTAATTTACCTGGGGCGCCCGGATAGCTCAATAGGTAGAGCAGGCGCCCATATGTAGAGATTTGCTCCTCAATGCAGCAGGCCAAGGTTTGACTCTGACCTGTGGCCCTTTGCTGCATGTCATTCCTTTCATGTCTTCAGCTTTCCTGTCAAAATAAAGGCCGAAAATGCCCAAAAAAATAATCTTAATAAAAAAACAAATATTTAGGCCTACCTGAACAAATAACATGTAATGTGGACTAACGTACAAGTTTACACTCTTGTCTTTATTCACTTGCAACTTCATTAATGTCAAACCATGTGTCTGGGCGACTACTCAATTCTGATTGGCTGCTTACAGTAGGGTGACCAAACGTCCTCTTTTGCCCGGACATGTCCACTTATACCTACTGTCCGGGCCGTCCGGGGGCCGACGGGGGGGTTTTATAAATTCATGAAAATGTTTGGTTTTCACTGTTTTTCATGGGACCATTAAGCGTATACTTAAATTGACTGCATGGCGCTTTGCACACATTACTACGGTACTTTGTTGTGTGTCGTAATTCCCGAGAGGCTGCCTTGGGGGCCGCTCTGAGATGCGCACATACACAGGGACCAGAGCAGACAGCCATAGACAGTATATATATATAAACTGGACCACCAGACCCCGTGTCTCTGGACGGAGACCAGTGAAGGATTTTTGTTGAAGCTGGATTTTCTAACACAGAAGAGGTCATATTTAGAACATTATTTCATATTTATTATAAAAGAGATCTAATATTTTGTTACAGGTGGTTACAGATTTTATTTTATTTTATTACAGAAGTTATTTTTGCACCATTGAGCACTCCGTTACATTTACTTGAGTAAGTTTTTGAAAAAATTATACTTCTAGGAGTAGTTTTAAATCACTATACTTTTTACTTTTACTTGAGTAGATTTGTGAAGAAGAAACTGTACTCTTACTCCGCTACATTAGGCTACAATGAGCTCGTTACTTTTCTTTTTACCTCTTTGGTATTATACGCGTCAATGTTTTTATCGCCCCCGCGTACGCCTCATTTTAATGTTTTATTTTGACAGAGAGAGAGACTTCCGCTAAAGGCTCTACCACGTGACTGTGTTTCACCAATCAAACGTTAACGTAGTTGTGCAGTCTCGTCTCGTGCCCATACTCAAACCACAGACTCAAACTCAGCGGCGCGGACGGGTTAGCTTTACAGTCGCAGCAAAACAAAAATGGCAATGTCAGAATCAACAGAATTTTACAGCTGGCAAAAAAAATTAAAAATAGCCGACGCTGTAAATGCGCACAACTCTTATCAATATCACTCCCCCATCAGTCAGGCACAACATCTGACAATAATTAGTGGGAATGCTGTTCAACAGCATTCCAACTATTGTTATTCGTTTTTTTTATTATTCTTATTCCGTACGTTTTTTGGCTCTGCGTAACTTCTGCATACTTTCACCTATTTAAACCATTCAACTTTTCAAATGTTCAGCTCTTTCAGCTAATGATGGGACTTCTTCAACTTTTTTTCTACTATTTATACTTTTTAAAATATTCAGCTTTTTAACACTTTTTTTTAACATTGAAGTGAATGAGAGCCGGCTTCAAATCCTTAAAATCTTCTTCCGCTCCCAAAAGTTTCAGCTCCTTCATACTTTCACCTACAGACGCCAAACAAACTTTAAAATGTTCACAAAATATTCAGCTATCCAAACTTATCTTTTCAGTTAGATATCTTTTACAGTTTTTGTGAAAAAGCTGTTTAACTTTAGTGATCATTTCAGGAAATTTTATCGATTAAACAGAGTGTGTATTGCGTTTGCTAGAGTGGATGACATCACAGCTAGAGGGTGAAGCTTCGAAAAAATTATCTTAGTTCCTTGTCTGTAAACTGCTCTCACGCCCACAATATCTACTTGTCATACACAATTTATACATCAAAACGTAGGTATTTTTGTCTAGTTTCAGAATATCTGCTCAGTTTCGTGATACGCCTTTTACTTTTGGCTGGTTGAGCTTCCAAACGACAAGAGTAACACAACTCCCTCTATTCACTCTCCTGTATAACTTTCTTTGCATTTCCCAGCGAAACGCACAGCGAACCACTTTTTGAAATCGCTGATATGACCACATTTTTATGTTTATCCATATACATTTTATACCGATACGTTCACAAAGGCCTTGTGGTGCTCAGGATCACGTCATTTGACTGATAGCCGTTATCGTTTTGCCACTGTGAGGCTTTGTTTGAGAGCTCGCTCTCAGGGACTCTGAATAGCTGAAGCACAGCACAGCTGACAGATTCAGCAGGTGTTGCTCATCAACTTGATTACAGACATCAAATCATGTTTATAAACATATCCACTGGCCATTCGTTACCATGACAACACTTTCACAGACACACCCAGATACTACAGGCAGTAATATGAACAGTAGTCTATACAGATACTACAGGCAGTAATATGAACAGTAGTCTATACAGATACTACAGGCAGTAATATGAACAGTAGTCTATACAGATACTACAGGCAGTAATATGAACAGTAGTCTTTACTCTTTCTGTCCTCTTTCTGTCCTCTTTCCTCTTTCTGTCCTCTTTCCTCTTTCTGTCCTCTTTCCTCTTTCTATCCTCTGTTCTCTTTCCTCTTTCTTCTTTCCTCTTTCTGTCCTCTCACTCTCTTTCCTCTTTCTGTCCTCTTTCTTCTTTCCTCTTTCTGTCCTCTTTCTTCTTTCCTCTTTCTGTCAGTAAGAGCTGTGTTTCAACTATTCTTCAGCTTCAGCTAAAGACCTCACAATGTTCTACATATTTTGTCATTTTTCAACTTTTATAGCCAACAATTCAGTTTAGCGTCAACTTTGAACTTTTTAATGATTTCCACTTTTTCAACTATTCTCACTACTTCAACTTCTTCGTACGGATTTGAGCTATTCATCCAGTTAGCTTTAGCAATTCAGCTATTCAGCATTCCCACGCATTTTCTGCAGGAAATGCATTTTCTAGTTACACTTGTACTTTCCATAAGCTGCCGTTGCTTTAGCCTTTTATTTCAGTTGCAACACTAGAGGTAGCGATGGTGAGAGCAAATAAAAAATATAAAAAACATAATTCAAACCGCTGTGCGCATTACACACGGGGCTGTCGGTCTCTAAATGTTTTTTGTATGAGCGCACCCCTCTCTTTTTCTCTCTCCCCCTCTCTCTCCGCGCACCGAGCTCCACCTGATCTTCTAAGAACGGTGAAGCCGTTATCAGTGGAGTATTGATTGGTTAGTAGGTGTGCTTTTACACCAGTTGATCTCTGATCGCCAACATAACCTGCTCCCGACCAGGTTAGGCGTCCAGCATAAGTTACCACGGCGATTGAACCCGATAACAAGTGATCCACCTTTGTGATTGAAAGCATATTTACCTTAGTAAAAGTGGCAAACAGCAGCTCCATTACCTTCTGCCTGCAGAGCCTGGTAAAAAAAAAAAGGTAGCCTATAAAGGTTTGGAAATTTGTGTTACTTGTGCTTATTTATTTTTTTGTCAAGTGTCCTCTTTTTTGGAAATTAACATATGGTCACCCTAGCATAAATCATATCTTTAAATTCAAGTGACAGAGCTAAGCAGCAAATCTTCTGCTGATCTTTGAAAAACTCAGAAAGTCCTTCAGCAACACTTACAGCTGTTCTGGAGGTATTTACACAGTCCACAAGAGGCGTTTTCTCACTACATGGTACCTCCTATGCACAGTAGGCACAGTAGACAGTATTAGGAGTATTATTGTACAACTGTGTTTTTTACTTGTGTGAAAAAGCAAACATGGTGGCCACACATGAATCGCATGTAAAACGGCATGTCACAAAGATGAGATGTCTGATAGCTGAAGACAACACAGGCATGCAGATTTAAGTTTCTATGTGCAAAGGCAACCAGTTTAGCATCATATTAAGGGAAAAAGCCAACTCTTCTAGTCTGGAGTCTGGGGGTCTATTGTCTGTGCTTACATTAATATACTTGCATACATTTTCTTTTTGAGTTTTCGCAAGCTCCAATATGAATACCATTTTCTTTTTTGTCCAGGCCGGAGAAAACGACCTCGGGAACAGGAGGATGATGTTCGAAGAAGCAGCCCTGAGAAGGGAGGAGATGGCAGCAACTGCTGCCTTCAATCAGGCCTTCCTTGGGACTCTGAGCCAGCTTGTGCAGGCGCTGCACAGCAAGCAGGACTAGACGGTTCACCTACTGATAAACCTACAGAATTGATTTCAAAATTTTAGTTTTAACTTTTAGAGCCCTACATGGACAGACGCCTCAACATATCGGAGACATGTTGACCCCTTACTATTCTTTCCGCACTCTTATCCCTCCTAGGTCAAATCTCCTATTTCTCAAAACGCACTAAACTAACGCGTGACCACGCTTTTTTTCCGGCAGTTGCTTTCCAAATTGTGGCAACCGCCCTGCCCGTGCCGGGGGCGTGGGCCGCTTATTGTTTCTTTTAAAAACAGCTGAAGACACTACTATTCAGACAAGCTTTCAGTTGACTGAGCTATCATTTTTTATGTTTTGTATGATGTTTTTCAAATTGTTATATTCGTTGCTTGTGAAGCACTTTGTGATTTTATCTGTGATAGGTGCTATATAAATAAAGCTTACTTACTTACCCCCAACCCCCAGACAAATGTTAAATATTGCACAGTATGTTGGTAGAAACCAACATACTGTGCAATATTTAACATTTTAATACTTTTTATAATATTGACAATTCTGTGCAATATCATTACTTCACACCAAACCATAGCTACCTCTATTTTTTATATATGTAAATAGCGTCACACAACTGTGCACCTTACCGCTCCACCTTTTTCTTTGCACTACTTACTTTATTACATATTGTTACATTCTGACACAAAAAAAGGAGTTGCTTTTAATGTTTGGACACTGTATTTTGCTATTTAGGATCCTAACTTATGTATATAGTTATTTGCGTGTTTGCACATTTTTTCAATAACACCCCGTTTTTTTTACTAACTAAAGAATGTTTCTTTCATCATGGCTTCATATTAGAATATTAGTCATTTCCAATAGTGTACACTGTTTATAACTTCAAAAACGACAATATATTAAAGGTGCTCTAAGTGATGAGACGCGTTTTTTAGGCTTCATTTTTTTGTCACATATAGCAAACTTCTCCTCACTATACGCTAGCTGCCTGTCCCCTGAAGCAAGTCAGCACCATAGATCTCACCAGTTCTACATCACAGTCCTTTCTTTTCATAAGGCAACGCCACCTTCCCTTCAGTCTACCAGAAGCATTTTCAACAACCAGTGCCCTGCAGATTTTCTTGTTGTAAATCTTCTGCTCTGCTGTGAGCCGTCCAGCGTCATGGAATGGTTTTAAGGGCCAGTTCTGCAAGTGATAGTCAGAATCCCCCAGGATGTAGTAGCCAGCATTAACCCCACCGATGCTCCTGGTGGAAGCTGGAAAGTAGTTACCATGGCTGGGTAACTCCCACAATGTGGATGGTCTCAAAACCCGAGCATCATTTAGAAATTTAAAGTTTCTGAACACGTAACTTTAACTGTATTTCAAAATCCACGTTCCTGGAAATATCTTCGCTCTTTTTGTAAAACACAAGCAAAATATTCCCAATTTTTTTGTATAATATTGGAATTTTATATTGGATAAATATCAGTATGTATAAATATAAATAGTATAACAATATATTTTATTATATTTTACAAATTGAGGTGGAGGATGTGCCATTTTTTTGGCTACCATCTATGTTTGGATTATGATAAAGGATTGCAAAAGCTTAGTCTTTTTTTATCGTGCAACAGACAGAATAACTTCCAATTCAATACTTTTTTATAGTGTCAGATCCTAGGACACTTTAGAGATAAAGTAGGTCTAGACCACGCGATAATTTACAGAGACAGTAAAAGAAAACATTACAGAAAAAGTACTTTAGTTTGAAACTACATTTATTTACAGTATATGACTTCAACATTAGGATGAGAAAACAAAACTCATTTTAATCCAACCTGTTCAAGCCAAGAGAGATTCTTAAAACGGGTGTGTGAGCACACACCCACACACACACACACACACACACACAGTAAATGAGGAGGGAAGGACAAGCACTGATAGGTTGATGCAGGTACATAGAAGAACTGGGAGGAGCAATGTTGACAAACTGAAAGTGTTCAGTCAGTTCAGACTTCATTTTGAGTCGACAGAACAGAGCAGGAGGAGAAAAACTGAAGGCTGAGGCAGGGTGAGTGTTAATCCAACAAGTTATTATTTTACTGTCAATTTCTCTCAATCAGTCTTCTCCCTGTGGACCGTAGAGGAAAGAAATGTAAGAATTAACTTAACCGTTTGATTTATCCGGAAACAAAGTTGTGATTGGCTGAATAATACAGATTAAACCTGCTGTAACCCATGGCAACACAGATGTAAAGAAAACTGACCAGCTGGAGTGCTGGATGGTTTTATTGGACTGTAGTGTGTATAGTTTATAATGTGTGTGTGTGTGTGTGTGTGTGTGTGTGTGTGTGTGTGTGTGTCCTGCTGACTCTTGAACAAACCTGTTTGTCTTGATTCTTGTGTTGTGAGCTCGCAGTCAGTGTTTCTGTTTTTTTCTCTCAGACTGACTTCAGATCAGAAGATGAGTGATTTGGAGGAAGAGGAGGACGGAGCAGAGTCTGTAGTATCAGGCTATCTGTCTATGAAGTCCCTAGATGTCTCTCCCCTCTTCAGTAATGAACCTGGACCCTCAGACACAAAGTAAGAGACTATTTTACCGTCAGCTTGTCGTGGAAGTTTCCTTTGCAGCATGGGGGGGGGGGGGAATTTCAGAGTTTAGTAAATTGAAACAAATAAGACAGACTGAGACTAAAACCAAGTTGGGTTTTTGTATTTTATTAAAAAATATATATTTGCAAATATAGGATCAACATGATTTCACAAAAGTCTGCAGCCCAGTGTGGAGTCAGTTTCTCAAATGAGTGAACAAGAACACCAGGCTTTTATGCATCTTCAGAGTGACAGCACACACACGCACTTAGATTATTATGACGCTACAGTTCTTACAGGCAATCTGATACACATGAAGACAATCAGAGAAATACAAGAGACATCTTGGAGTCATTCACCTCCTCCTCCCGGTACGACTTTCACCCCCCAGTTACATCTTAACTGGCATGGGAAAACATGAGATAGTTTTAGGGTGACCTTGTCCCCCCCTATCTGTTCAGACAAACAGTGCTCACATTTTGTTCCAGACTGGATGTCTCACAAAGTTAGAATCAAAATCTGCATGTGGGAATGAGAAACTCTTTCAGCATTTGTGAGAGAATTAAAGTAGAAATAAAACATAAAAATACAAGGAATTATGCTTAAATGTAATTTTTGCCATTACAAGCTGACCATGGAAGATGATGCATTGAGGATGAAGGCAAAATGTTTTGTTAAAAGATTTATATTCATGATGCAAAACTGTTAGTGCAGACACTGTTTCAAATGAATGTCAATCTTTTTGGGGTTCTATAGCCACAAACTACTGATTGTATTTCTGCAGCAAAACACCTTAGAACCTCCATTTCATAGTGTTGTTTAAAGCCACTGTAGGTAGGATTGTGAAGATCCAGGACTTAGCCAAATAATTTGAACATCAACAACTTCTCAGTCCCTCCCCCCTTTCTGCTAATGCCCAAATGGTCTCCTAAGCCCCTCCTCCCACAAGGGAGAATGAATGCGTGTGCAGGAGCAGTGATTGACACGCAGTTAGACACCCCCCTCCCTAGCCCTGATTGGTGCATCTGAACAGGGAGCTGTGGATTTTTGCAAATCACACTACAAGATGTAGGTGGAGCCAGAGGAGCTGGATTATTTTTTTTAAATGACCAGCTTCATGTAGTTCTACTGGAACATAGGGGCAGTTTCAGCAAATATGACAGAAAGTTAGTTTTAGAAGGCTTACTTATTGCATCTTTTAACAGCATTTATAGAGAAGCTTTGCTCAAATATAATGAAGGAAGTTTAAGCTCAAAGCTCTTCTGACTAATGATTCAGAGATGTATCTGAAAGATAGATAGATGATAGATAGATAGATAGATAGATAGACAGACAGACAGACAGACAGATTTTTTATTGATCCCAAAAACATGGGACATTACAGTGTTGCAGCAGCAAAATATCAGACACACAGCACACATACAGAATATACATTAAATAATAGGCTAAAATATATATGAAATAATAATAGAACACAATACAAGAACAACTATTTAAAATATATACAAGTTGGGAATAAAAAAAGCTGTTTCACTAGTATTGATAAAGATGTAGATAAACCTATTGTGCAAGGTGCATTTAGTGCAGTGGTGATGTCTATGAGTCTTATCTCACACTCAGTGATGAAGTGTTAAAAAGTTGAATTGCCCGTGGTATCAGAAGACTTCTGTAGGTGATATGACTCTGAGTTGTACTGGAAGTCAGAAAAGGACTCAGCACAGTCCCCTGCGGAGCCCCCGTACCACTCACCACCACATCAGACAGAACACGGTCCAGACGGACAAACGGTGGTCTCTCTGTCAGGTAGTCAGTGATCCAGAAAAGAAAGAGTTGAATTATTAGTAAGTGAACCTTTGAGCTTAGATTCTCTTCACCATATATTGTTGGACACTTTTTTGGTCTTTTATTCTGGCTTTTTATCAACTAAACAATCCATAAATAGAGACAATAATCATCAGCTTAAATAATAATTAAAATCTGTAAATAAAATAACATTTAGATTAATATTAAAGAACAATTCCGGCCCAAAATTAACCTAGGGGTTAATAACACATGGGTACCGTGTCAACCGTTCTCTGGGATCTGTTCTCATGCTAATCGAACGTGTATGTAGTTTGAAACAAGCTACCGCAAACCGGTGATTAGCTGCTAACGCTAGCTTTCGGGCAGAGAGTAAATCTCTATTTCTACACCACTAACAAGGCTCCAAATATCACCACACTTCCACGGTAGCATAATGAGGCTCTCTACATGTAAACCGAAGCATTGAGAACTTTGTAAGCATACAAGTTTATTAAAAAGATAGATTAGAAAGACAGTACCATTCATGTTTACATGAAAACAGTCATTAGCCGTCGAATCACGAACGCTGTGTTTGAGCTATGTTACTGGTTACTGGTTGCACGACGTTCGTCGTTCGACTGATCAGGACTGTTATCCAAGATCCAAGATCAATGCCAGAAAGTTTACATGTAAACATGTAAACTGTCTGTACACTTACAAAGTGTAAAGACCCTCATTATGTTACCGTGGAAGTGTGGTGCTATTTTGAGCCTTGTTAGTGGTGTAGAAATAGAGATTTACCCTCTGCCCCGAAAGCTAGCGTTACGAGCTAATCACCGGTTCGCGCTAGCTTGTTTCAAGCTAGAGACACATTCAATTAGCATGAAAACATCGGTCGACACGTATACACATATGTTATTAACCCCTGGGTTCATTTTGCAGCGGGATTGTCCTTTAAGCTATGATTAGAATTTGAATACTACATCACTCTGTACAAGGCGATGTGCCTTTGCCACTAGAGATTATATTTGTCAGGGTTATTAAGTTTTATTTTTCTATTTCCTGTTGTTCATTTTTGTATTGTTCATTCCTTTTTTTTTTTTCTTCAGAATGATTCCTTTTTCTATTCCAGTCGTTACCACAGTGCTTTGGGGGCGTCTCGCGTAATAATCACTAATGATAGATTCCTTCAACTGTATGAAAATGCATTTTATTTTACTTACTACACACAATGAAACATTATTAGATGCATCAATACAACTTCACTTTCCTTAACAAATACAGTGATAAGTTATGATACTGTATGGACTACTATAGCATACTATCAGTCTTTACTACACTTGCAACATGCTGTTGAGTTGTTTATGTATGAGTATAGCTAGCCATAATGTTTAATAATCCGTACGACACTTTAACTTATAACCAGTGGTGTAGTCTAGTTTATTGTAGTGGATATACTACAATAGTCTCTCTGCATGATCCAAAGCGTTTGTTGAGTTTGCGGTAACATTACTCAACCTGTATTTGCGATAAACAAATGGCTAAAGTGAAAGTGTTGCCCCAAAACAATGTTGTTACTTATCATTGCACATTTTTAAGTGGGTATATGAAAATGCTGGAGCTTCCTTATTGCGTATACCTGCGTAGGACGTAGACTTCACCACCGCTTATAACTCATCAAAAGTCACATTTAAAATGTTTTATTACTGTTGATAGCAGCATCAGAAAGCATTGTGCATGTTTATGAGTGTAGTCATCAAGCACTATGAATGCATTATAACTCACTTTGAAATCCCCCATAATACACTACAGATGTGGTTTTCCAAAGAAAGTGTTCCATCGTGTGACAGACAATTTTTTAAATCCAGATGTTTAGAAGAATATTAGTCCTATACGTAAGTTTGTAAAAGAACCCATTACAGGAAGGGAACTCTAAGTTTCAAGTGTGTGCACTGTAGTGTGTATAGTGTATACTGTGTGCATCCTGTTCTCCCAGTCTTGCGTGTGACTCTTGAACAAACTTGTTTGTCTTCATTCTCATGTTGTGAGCTCACAGTCAGTGTTTTGGTTTTTCTTTCAGACTGATTTCAGATCAGAAGATGAGTGATTTGGAGGAAGAGGAGGACGGAGCAGAGTCTTTAGTATCAGGCTGTCTGTCTATGAAGTCCCTAGATGTTTCTCCACTCTTCAGTAATGAACCTGAACCCTCAGACACAAAGTAAGTGACTATTTTTACTGTCAGCTGAACATGGAAGATGATGCATTGCTATTCCGTCCGGTAGCTAGATACCGCTGGTACCACTGGTGCCATATTAGCACCGGATTTTAACATGAGCCGTTAAGGTGAACAGAAAATTGCGTTGCCTGGCAAACACGCATGCAAACGCGAGTGTGTGGAAAGCGGTCGCACAACAGCTGAAACGTGTTGCGCACAAATGTAGTGTTTAAACTTTAAGCAGACAACCAAATAAAATATTGACTTATTTTAAAATAAGATTTTCCATTTTTGTAAGTTTTGATTTTTTTTATGTTTAAAAAAAAAAAAAAAAAACACAAATATTGAACAGGTGGTTGCCAAACGGGGGCAACCAGAGGCCACTGAATGGTTGCCAATTGACTCAATCTTGTTGCCAATGGCAACTGAGAATCTGCAACTGTCGATCCCTGCACATTCAAAAATAAATCATTCGTGCCATCTTCTATGGGTGTGTGACGAGACACCCAGCTCACGAGATGAGACACGAGATTGGGTTCTCAAGATTGAGACGAGACTTTAACTCTGTTTTACTGAAAACTTCAATGAAGAAATAAGTAATAGTCCTTTATTCAATCAAAAGTCACAAAATGAAAACTGAGCACTGAAAGGTTTTGCCACAAACTGAAATGATTGGCTTCTCTTCTGTAAAACTAACAGTTACAATGTTACTTAGTCAATATGTACGGAGGAGAGAGAGTCTCTTCACTCGGAGAACCAAGGTTACAACGTAACTAAGCAACGTAATGCTAATTTCAAGGCTGCTGCTCTGCACTTGTGTAGCCTACTGATGGCGAGACACTTTTTACCTCGACGAGAAATCTTGTCACGTTTAAGATCTCGTGGGGACGAGATCTCGTCACACCTCTACCATCTTCCTATCAATATGTCAATGGGTAAGCCAGCCTCCACAAAGCGTACCTCCTATGGTGCCATTTTGATGCTAATAAGCCATCACCTCCCGTTAGCATTCCATTGACTCCCATTCATTTTGGCGTCACTTTGACAGCGAATAACTTTACATCTGAAGCGTTTAAAGACTCTATTTGTCCACTGTTTATTTCTTAAAGAAACACGATAATGTATGAAAGGCTCCATTACCGTTTTTGTAAAAATAGACTTACAATTGTGTCATAATTCAATTCAATTTTAATTATAGTATCAAATCCTAACAAGAGTTATCTCGAGACACTTTACAGATAGAGTAGGTCTATACCACACTCTATAATTTATAAAGTCCCAACAATTCTAATAATTCCCCCAAGAGTGAGCATTTAGCGACAGCGGTGAGGAAAAACTCCCTTTTAGGAAGAAACCTCAGCAGACCCAGGCTTTTGGTAGGCGGTGTCCAGAGGTGGGTAGAGTAGCCAGAAATTGTACTCAAGTAAAAGTAGTACTGTTACTTCAGAATAATATGACTCAAGTAAAAGTAAAAAGTAGTCATCCAAATAATTACTTGAGTAAGAGTAAAAAAGTGCTCAAGTACTGAGTAACTGTTGAGTAACGTCCGATTAATTTTTTAACACAAGCATTCAATCAGACAGACAAAAATACAAAATAATCATCTTTAGGCAAATTATAGTTCATCCAATCAATACAAAAAATTGAAATTAATTTATTACAAAGTATCTTAAATTAAAATAATCCAGGTAAATTCAGGTACTTAAAAAATAAAATCAATAAAATAATAAAAAATAAATAAGCACAAGTAACACAAATTTCCATACCTTTATACTTTTTTTACCAGACTCTGCAGGCAGAACTAGAACAAGGTATTGTAGCTGCTGTTTGGCACTTTTACAAAAGTAACCATGCTTTCAGTATGAGGCCAGGGCTGTTCCTCCTTGTCTGTGTCTGCATTGCCGACAGTTGATTCTGACATTTTTGTTTTGCTACGACTGTAAAGCTAACCCGTCCCGCCGCTGAGATTGAGTATCGTCACGTGACGAGACTGCACAACTACGTTTGATTGGTGAAACACAGTCACGTGGTAGAGCCTTTAGCGGAAGTCTCTCTCTCCCTATCAAAATAAAACATTAAAATCTAAAATGAGGCGTACGCGGGGGCGATAAAAACAGTGACGCATAAAATACCAAAGAGGTAAAAAGAAAAGTAACGACCTCATTGTAGCCTAATGTAGTGGAGTAAAGGTGTGGACACATTAAGCCGATGGCCGACCGTTGACAGAAAAGCCAGTCGAGATGATCAGTCGAGATGATCAGTCGAGATGATCAGTCGGGTCCCCCGAGGTCCAAAAAAACTGCCCCGGGACACCCTGAGGAGACACCGACTTGAGAAACTTAATACGTCTCCATAGCAGCAGGCGGCGCTACTCTGTGTTGTTGCCCAAGAAATGAAAACCGGCAGCTGATTGGACGAACGCATCACGTGGGTTTGTTTTCTCCGGAAATTCAAAGCCAGACTGTCGTGGCGGCTCGTTCAGAATACAATCTCATATCGGACTAAAATAGTTCACCGCAAAAAAGTGTTTCTGAAAACATTTGAAGAGAGAAATAGGCTGTGATGCAGTTGCTGAATCTGTCTTCATTTTAGATCAACAAAAAATAAATAAATCAGATTTTAAGAGACTCTAGTCACGCTCATCCCGCTCGTCATTCCCGGGTGAGTCCTGACTGCCCCCCCCCCTCCGACTGAACATGTCAGGTCGGCCAAAATGAACGCCGACAGACCCCCCAGACTGACGACGGCACGGGACACACCGAACAGATTTGAGTCACTGACCTCCCCAGAAGTATAATTTTTTCAAAAACTTACTCAAGTAAATGTAACTCATTACTACCCACCTCTGGCGGTCAGACGGTGCGACTTTCTGCTGCATAGTAGATAAATCACCGTATAGTACAGGAGAAGCTCGCAGGCAGTTTTGACTCACGGTAGCTGTTTAGGTTTAATTACTAATGTTAACTAGCATGTTAGTGATCAGTAATTAGCCTGTGTCTATGTTATCTCCTTACATATACCTACGCTCTCCGTCTCTGTAAGATTGGGAATGATTGAGATTTCTCTCGGCACAGCTACCAGAAGACTTCACACTTTCAGACAGGTTGCTCACGTCACATCTACGTTGTCTCTCTCCAACCTCAGTTGCACGCTCAGCCATCACTGGAAAAGTGCTTCTAATAGACTTCACTGGTCTCTGTAGACCGGTGTGGCAGTTCGCTGAGGCGTCGCGTCGCTCGCTGTGGCCGAGCAAACCCCTTTTTATTGCCTTCCCCTCAGCAAACCCCCGGGTCCTACTAGTGCCCTCTTTTGCCGTACGGACGAACGCCAGTTGCCCGTCAGCGGGGCGCGGATGTTTTGACCTATACTAAAAGGAGTTGCTTTTGACGCTTCCCTGATTAATTTAGTTTATAGAGACACACACGCCCTCCGTCTAAGGAGAGGCCCTCGCCCGGATCAGGGAACCCGAGGGCGGAGACAAGAGATTAGATACACACTACACCAGACGTCCCCAAAAACACGGGCTCTTATCCCCTGTATATGACAAGCACTGCCCGAGGGGATCTTTAAAACCAATGATTTTTCTTTAGTACTTACGGTCTGTTAGCCGTCCTCCCAGGGTCACCGGAGGTCCCTTCCGGACGCGGCCTTGCCCTTCTTGGTCGCGACTGAGAGAAGGGGATGCTCAGAGGCTCTGACCAGGCGCGGGATAGGGAAATGCACTCCCACTAGGAGATAACAGGAGGTCTGCGTGCGTCCAAGTCGACCGGGAGGCAACTCTCCACGGGGCGGTTAAAGAGCACGCTAACCCCCAGAAACCCCACCCGCTTGAGACGCGGGTACGATCCCAGAGAAAAAAAAAAGAACTGGCAAAGATTGGCTCCCCTAGTCTAAAATCAGACTCAGGTGATTTTTATTATTTTGTGACAAAAGCAGAAATTAAAAGCAAGTGGTCCTCTACAAAATAAAGCTAAAAATACAAATAAAGATAAGGCCTCCGCTCTAACAGCGGTAGTTAAAGCCGCTTCTCTTTTCCTCCTGGCCCTGTCTCTTCCACACTCATAAAAGAGCAGGTAATCTCCTTCTTCGATGTCGAAGAGGTTAAATAAATCTTCCCCACAACGCAGAGAGCGTCTGGTAAAACTAAGAGAGAAGGGCACTTTTTGGCAAAAACACTCATATTTATACACAGAAAACAGTTATCAAACGGGACGTACTATATGTGCTTGCCTATCCTTGTAAGGTAATGTAGGAAACACTTCACAAATAACATTACAATAATGAACTTAATGAACTCTACAGCTCGTGTGCTGTGTATGGCCACACGATACCTTCAGGACGCACACACACACACACACACACACACACACACACACACACACACACACACACACACACACACACACACACACACACACAGCTGCATGCACCCATCAAGGCCGCAGCTCCTGCCTGTGCTCTTCTTATCTGTCTAGGTACTTTCCTACACCTTACAGTTTCTTAAAGAAAGCTCTTTCTGTCCTAAAATGCAAAAACAGATCAGTATGTAAGCAAAAGACAGATTAATATATAAGCAAGATATATGTTATTTTTTGGGGGTTTTCAACACACACACTCTAAGCAATGATATAGTTTGCTTTTCAAAACACATCTATCTAAGTGATTATATGGTTATCTTGTTAATACTGACAACGCTATATATGTTGTAAAGCAAGAAATGACATGGATTCTGATATTTCTTCGTTTTTTAGTTTTCATCTGGCCTTGCGGACAACATCTCTGAAGAAAACAACGGCGTCACATTGTTTATCCTTTTACTGTCTACTGTATGCTTCTTATTAGTACCTGTCGCCTAAGAGGACAAATACAAGCTTTTAGGTAGTAGGTAGTTTTTCTACTTAGAGCTTCCTAAATGACTTTAAAGAAGAAGAATGTATCAAAAATGTAAGTGTAATGAGTAAAAACATATTGGTGTTTGTTTGCAGAGTTCAGTACAACAGACAAAGAGCAGAGTCTCTTGCATCTATCTCTGTATCTATCTCTTGTGTCTGTCTATGAAGAGTGACTAGTCCAAAGGTATCTCTCCCCTCTTCAGTAATGAACCTGGACCCTCAGACACAAAGTAAGAGACTATTTTTACTCTAAGCAGGTCTGATGAGGATGAAGACAAAATAAAAGTAAGATTAAATATTTTTGATGCAGAACTAGAAGTGCAGATGTTTCTAGGGCTGCACGATCTAATCTTATTGCAATTGCTATTGCAATTAAGTAAACAAAAAGGTTGTAAAAGCAGCTACTTTCTTCTGTTCCTCTGCCTTCTGCATTCCGGAGCTTCTTTGGGGCGGGCCGACACACACTCCATAACAGCAGCCACCAAGTCTCTTCTGTTATCTGATGGCTAGCGTTTACTTCAGGCTAAATAATTAGCTAGTATGTGGCAATTTTTGGCAGGAGTAAACCATGCTTCCCAAAAAAAAGCACAATTAAAATGGATGATTAACCAGCAGGACCTGCAACCCCAACCAGAAAGTTTTGTGATATATGTTACAAAAAAAATGCAATTTCATATTTTGGCCTGTAAAAAACACCCTTGGCTGGTGGATTTTTTTTCATCTACCTGCCAACTTGACCAGTGAGTCAAAAAGTTATTTTTGGACACTGCTATCAGTAATGTTATTTAAAAACAATACAAATACAAATATGCCCTCCTTGCTGTCACTGAGTAGCTTCACATCGCTACAACGACTTCTCTCTCTGGACCTCTGGACCTTTCTGCTGCCTGTGACACAGTGAACCACCAGACCCTCATTTCGGCACTCCAGAATCTGGGTGTCTCAGGCTCTGCGCTCTCATTGCTCACATCTTACCTGGCAGACCGAACCTACCGGGTAACTTGGAGAGGATCTAGCTCAGAACCTTGCCCACTCAAAACTGGGGTTCCTCAGGGATCAGTCCTGGGTCCCCTCCTCTTTTCTCTGTACACCAACTCTCTCGGGTCTGTCATTCAGTCGCACGACTTTTCTTATCACAGATGACACCCAATTAATTCTCTCCTTTCCTGAGCCTGAAACTCAAGGCGCAGCACATATCTTGGCCTGTCTGACTGACATCTCTTCTTGGATGTCCACACACCATCTGAAACTAAACCTTGACAAGACTGAGCTCCTTTTCCTTCCAGGGATGGGCTCTCCTACCCAAGACCTGACTATAACAATAGACAACTCTGTGGTAGTCCCCACCCAGACTGCTAGAAACCTGGGTGTGACACTTGACGACCAACTCTCCTTCACTGCCAACATTGCTGCAACCACCCGATCATATACATACATGCTGCATAACATCAGAAGGATACGTCCCCTTCTAACGCAGAAAGCGGCTCAGGTTCTGGTTCAGGCTCTAGTCATCTCACGTCTAGACTACTGCAACTCCTTCCTGATTGGCCTGCCTGCATGTGCTGTCCAACCCCTGCAGCTCATTCAGAACGCAGCAGCTTGACTTGTCTTCAACCTCCCCAAGTTACACCGCTCCTCCGCTCCCTTCACTGGTTACCAGTTGCTGGCCGCATCCGCTTCAAGACACTAGTACTTACATACAGTATCCTAGTACTTACATACAGTACACTAGTACTCTCATACAGTACACTAGTACTTACATACAGGGCCACGAACAGATCAGCCCCAGCCTACATCCAGGACACGGTCAAACCCTATACCCCAACCCGTCCCACTTCGCTCTGCATTAGCCAACCTGCTTGCTGCCTCCTCAACGTGAGGGAGATCTAATCACTCAACGAAATCCCAAATGTTCGCTGTCCTGGCTCCCAAATGGTGGAACGAGCTCCCTATCGACATCAGGATGCCAAAAGCCTACACATCTTCCGCTGTAGGCTAAAAACACATCTCTTCCGACTACTACTTCGGATAAAATAAAATAAATAAATATATATATATTCTTGAACCTGCACTTTCATATGTCTCTTTGTAGCTTTGCTTATCTAAAGCTAATGTACTTGCAATTATTACATGTTGTCTGGAGTTTTAACCTTCACAGTTGAAAGCACTTAATTGTAAGTCGCTTTGGATAAAAGCGTCAGCTAAATGACATGTAATGTAATATAATGTAATATTGTAGCATGGAAGCTTGGTGGAATTAGTAAGCTAGCGTTAGCTAACCTGCCAAAGTGACTTTGAAACAGTAAAGGACATAATCAGCTCTCTTTAATGGAGGACTTTTATCAGAATCAGAATTAGAATCAGCTTTATTGGCCAGGTTTGCGAAGACAAACAAGGAATTTGACTCTGGTAATCTTTGCTCTCAAAGTACAACACTTAACATATTAAGAATAAGAACAGAGATGACGTTAAGAATATAAAAAATAAATCAACAAACTACAGGCAGATCACTAAATGTCTAAAAAGACAGATAGGAAAAGCAGGAGAGGTTAATAAAAGGAACTTTTCATTACAGACTTAATTCAAACAAACAGAACAGTAATGACACTTTTGCTGTTCTCTGTGAACATCTGAGCTTTGAGACAGTTTTGTTTAAATCTTGATATTTTTTGGCAAAAATCTACAATCATTTGAGTGATAAAGAAATGTCTTCACAGAGAGAGGAAGAGGAGTGAAGTCTCTGAGGACATGCATCTGTCCAAATCCAGAACCAGAGTTGGGCTGCAGACAGCCGGTCAGAGCAGCACTGTACAAAGTAAGTCTTTACATCTGTGTGATCATGTCTTCATGTTTCAAAACAATTTGTTGTAAAACAGTGACATTTTTGTTACATTACGACTTACAATTAAAGGTGCACTATGAGTTCCTGCATGGTCACTTCTGTTGACGTTCCAAGTAAATACCAAACAAAACAGAGCAAGCTCGCCCCTCCCCCCATGTTTCCGTAACTGTCATGACTAACTAATTAACTGTTAATGCTAATTAACCATGCAGGAACTCATAGTGCACCTTTAAGATAATTATACATATCATTACATTATATTGTTTTTTTCCGTCTTCTCCATTTTTTTTTCTGTGCTGCGTTGTGCTAAGCCATGAATACATACATTTCTACTTCAGCCTCACAGCAGGAAAAACTGTGCTGAGCTGTTGTAGCTCTAGTTTGTAGCATGATCAACAGGGACCAACCTGAGATGGTCATCTCCCTCAAAATAAAGTCATGGCTGTAGCTTAACAGTTTTCAGCCACAGTGAGCTGTTTAGATGAAGAGCTGCAGACGAGCTGCTGAGGCTCCGCCTCTTCTGCTGTCAATCAAACCTCTAAACCAAGACACAGTCAGAGGCTAAGATACAAAGGAGCATTTCTGAGGTTTCTCTTTAAATATAAAAACATTATTAACAATCAGAAGAAGAAAAAAAAAACAAGTTTACCTTATTTTTTCCTTGAAGAAGGGATGCATACTTTATAACCTTTACTCCTTTATATCTTCTGATATTGATCGTTTTCATATTGATAATAAAAATAATCACCAGATTCTAAACCTTTTCTTGTTTTGTCTCTCACCTTTGTCTCTTTTCTAGTGAATGGTAGTCAGCATAGACATAAGATCAGTGTGAAGAGGGCATATGAATGTGTGACTGAAGGAATTGATGAAACAGGAAGTGGAACATCCCTCAACAGGATCTACAGTGAGCTCTACATCACAGATGGATGGAGTGAAGAGGTTAATACCCAACATGAGGTATGGCAGCTCGAGACAGCTTCCAAGATAGAGACCTTCCATAAAACTCCCATCAAGTGCAGCGACATCTTTGAAGCCTTACATGACAAACAGAAACGCATCAGAGTCGTCCTGACGATCGGTGTCGCTGGCGTTGGAAAAACTTTCTCAGTGCAGAAGTTCTCTCTGGACTGGGCCGAGGGTTTGGAAAACCAAGATATCAGTCTGGTGATCCCTATTTCATTCAGGGAGCTGAACTTGATCAAAGATGAGCAGTACAGTCTTCTCGAGCTGCTCCGAGTTTTCCATCCAACGTTGCAGAAGGTCACAGCGGAGCAGCTCGCTGACTCTAAAGTTCTCTTCATCTTTGACGGCCTGGATGAAAGCAGACTTTCACTGGATTTCAACAACAGGAAGGTTGTTTCTGATGTCACACAGAAGTCATCGGTCAACGTGCTGTTGACAAACCTCATCAAGGGGAAACTGCTTCCCTCGGCTCTCGTCTGGATAACTTCCCGACCTGCAGCAGCCAATCAGATCCCTCCTGCGTGTGTTGACAGGGTAACAGAAGTACGAGGCTTCACTGACGCCCAGAAGGAGGAGTTCTTCAGGAAGAGAGTCAGTGATGAAGAGCTGTCCAGCAGAATCATCTCCCACATCAAGACATCCAGGAGCATCCACATCATGTGTCTGATCCCAGTCTTCTGCTGGATCACTGCTACAGTTCTGGTCCACATGTTGACTACAGACCAGAGAGGAGAGCTGCCCAAGACCCTGACTGACATGTACTCACACTTCCTGCTGGTTCAGACAAAGAGGAAGAAACAGAAGTATTATGAGGGACATAAGATGAGTCGACAGGAGTTGACAGAGGCTGACAGGGAAGTTCTTCTGAAGCTGGGGAGGCTGGCGTTTGAACAGCTGCAGAAAGGAAACATCATGTTCTACCAAGAAGACCTGGAGCGCTGTGGTCTGGATGTCACAGAGGCCTCGCTGTATTCAGGAGTTTGTACAGAGATTTTCAAAAGAGAGAGTGTGATCTTCCAGAAAACAGTCTACTGCTTCGTTCATCTGAGCATTCAGGAGTTTCTGGCTGCAGTCTATTTCTACCACTGTTACACCAACAGCAACACAGAGGTACTGGATGACTTCCTGGGAGAAGACTGTATATCCAAGAACAGTTATTCATTCATGATTAAGGATGATGATGCTGGTGATAGTGACACATCTCTGGATGTCTTCCTGAAGAGAGCCATGGAGAAATCCCTTGAAAGTAAGAATGGCCACCTGGACCTGTTTGTCCGTTTCCTTCATGGCCTCTCTCTGGAGTCCAACCAGAGAATCTTAGGAGGCCTGCTGGGTCAGACAGACAACAGTCCAGAAATCATCCAGAGAGTAATCAACAACCTGAAGAAGATGAACATTGATGAGATTTCTCCTGACAGAAGCATCAACATCTTCCACTGTCTGACAGAGATAAACGACCACTCAGTCCATCAGGAGATCCAAGAGTTCCTGAAGTCAGAGAAGAGATCAGAGAAGAAACTCTCTGATATCCACTGCTCAGCTCTGGCCTACATGCTGCAGATGTCAGAGGAGGTTATGGATGAGCTGAACCTGTGGAAGTACAAAACATCACATGAGGGCAGACTGAGGCTGATTCCAGCTGTGAGGAACTGCAGAAAGGCTCTGTAAGTCCAGCTGTGGTTAACATTATAAATCCATGTAGATAAGTAATTTAGTTCCTCAAATACACACTATAATATTCCTATTATTGTTAAAATAATGTTCCACTTGTATATCATTACAAACATTATATGTTAGTTGTATGTTGTCACACATGCTTTCGTTGTTTCAAATACTGTGAGAGCAAAACATGTTGACTTGTTCAGTTAGTTGTGTTTAAAGCTGTCAAGTTAATGAACATAGTTGTATTTATTTCTAATATTCGTTGGTTTGACTGTTTTTTTTCTTCTATTTATCTTTTGTGTGATGGAGGCAAAGTGCAAACCTGGTAAAAATTAATAAAATAAAGGACTTTAGAGGTTGTGCTAGGGAATTTATCACAACATATTGCAGTATTTTACAGTTATCAGTGAATAAATTAAAGTTCTTATTACATGAACTGATTCAGTAATGCAACATTAGCCACCATAAACTACAAGTCATTTTAGAGAGAGACTTTCTCATGGTAACTTTCTGAAGACAGACATGGAATCAGATACCACTGACAGACATTACGGATATACAGTACAGGCCAAAAGTTTGGACACACCTTCTCATTCAAATGTGTTTCCTTTTTATTTTCATGACTATTTACATTGTAGATTCTCACTGAAGGCATCAAAACTATGAATGAACACATATGGAATTATGTACTTAACAAAAAAGTGTGAAATAACTGAAAACATGTCTTATATTTTAGATTCTTCAAAGTAGCCACCCTTTGCTTTTTTATTAATAAGGGAAAAAATTCCACTAATTAACCCTGACAAGGCACACCTGTGAAGTGAAAACCATTTCAGGTGACTACCTCATGAAGCTCATTGAGAGAACACCAAGGGTTTGCAGAGTTATCAAAAAAAGCAAAGGGTGGCTACTTTGAAGAATCTAAAATATAAGACATGTTTTCAGTTATTTCAAACTTTTTTAAGTACATAATTCCATATGTGTTCATTCATAGTTTTGATGCCTTCAGTGAGAATCTACAATGTAAATAGTCATAAAAATAAAGAAACACATTGAATGAGAAGGTATGTCCAAACCTTTGGCCTGTACTGTAACTACATTTTCTCTCCTTTTATCTGCAAAATAAAAAAGATTAAAGCAAAACAAAGAATAAAGTCTGCAAGTATGAGAGAGTTTTATGTCAAACACAGTGAGAAAAGTTTAACTGAAACCGATGTGAAGAGCAAATGTTCATCAAAACAGGATTTGTCAAACTGTTTTATCATCAAATTAAGTAAATATAAAGTTTACTCTTTCATAGTTACATATTTTATAATAAATGTGTCATGACAGACTTTCTGACTCTGGACTCTCAGCGGCTCACTGTGAAGTTGTGGCCTCAGCTCTGAAGTCCAACCCCTCCCATCTGAGGGAGCTGGTGCTGAATAAGAACAACCTGCAGGATTTGGGAGTGAAGCTTCTGTCTGATGGACTGAAGAGTCCAAACTGTCCATTGGAGACTCTGAGGTCAGTTCACTGACTGTAGCATATGTAGTTTTATATAAATATTCAATTAAAATATTTGACTGATGTTTTGAATGTTTGATTAATCACATTTGGGGATTTACCTGAACACAAATGTCTTGTCTTTCCAAATGGCTGAACAGTTGGTAGAGTAACTAAAATCAGAGGAATTAAATGTGAGAGGGGATAGTTTTTCAGCTTCTACAGAGACAACCCTCACAACTGCTGTGGTTGTGAGGTTCTGTTTGAAAGGAAAGAAGAAAAACATTCTGTTGTATATAATACAAAAAAAGATGAATAGGCAACACAACAAGAACAGATTGTATATAGTTTTTAAAAGTTTCTGTTCCCTAACAAATCACACTGTATTTAATAGGGATGCACCGAACCCAGATTTTTGGGGTTCTGCCGAATACCGAACCTACTGGTTAAGATTCTGCCGAACCCCGAACCGAACCAAACCGAACCCTACTCCCATTCTTAACACAGTAAACACATTAATGAAGTAAACAATGTCCACAGCAGTGCATTTTTCTTTGTATTTTAAGTGTAAAAAATAAAAAAGAATAGGCAACATTATGCCTGGCACACAAGTGGGAAAAACTATTTTTGACAAGGCCTATGTTTACCCTATCTCAAGATCCAACCAATATCCAAAATATTAGCCTTTTAGATTTATAATCCCATAAAGTAGGCTGCCCCCACGCTCTATTCACATCGTATGAAAGTGCATCGCTATCGCCAGATGAGTGACAATTTTGTTTTGCAAACTTTCGCTTACCAGTGTATGATGAAGACATGTTGGGGGGGTGGAATTAGAGAGCTACCGTTAACTAACGAGCAGCAGCCGGCCGTTCGGTCACTCCGCTCCCGCTGTAGGAAGACTCATTTACCGAGAAAACAGCTGACAGCCTGGGAGAGGCTCGGTCTGGTTAACACCAGTTTTTAGCTGGGACTGTCCTTCCTTTGCCGTACCTGAAGTTGCTGCATTCTGGCTGCTGTCTGGAGATTCCTTCATGCACAACTCGTATTCTTTCGGATGTTTTATACGCAAATGTCTTAACAGCGGCGATGTTGTGTATAGTTTAGCATCCTCACCACCACGAGACAAATCGGCATTGCAAATTGAACATGTAGCGTGACTTGAATCGCCTTCTTTTGACTGAAAGTACTGCCAAACAACAACTTTTTCTTCTAAGTTCCATTTTCACTTTCTCACAGCTTACTGCCGTTGCTAGGTTGCTACTGCGTTCCGTCTAGCTACGTCATTACGTCGACCAACTAACTCTACAAAGAGTAGTGAAGTAACAAGATAGTTCTGTCCAAGATAGCGGAGCTGCAGCTCTGTCATGGGTGCGTGTCAGTTTTGTTTGCAATGGAACGTTCTATTGAGTTTCGCCTCGTTACTTCTATACTCTTTGACAAGAGCAGAAACTCAACACAACGTTCGTCTCTTTTTCTCAAGTTTTGCCTCTCGGTACTTCTCTTTGGTACCGTTCGGTTCGGTCGAAAAAAATTCTGACGTTCGGCAGTACCCGAACTCCGTCAAAAAGCCTAAAGTTCGGCCGAATTCCGAACCGAACGCTGGGTTTGGTGCATCCCTAGTATTTAAGCATACTCTTACTTAAGTTTATCTTTCAGAAAGGAAACATGGATTTCTTTATTATAATCATGTGCGCAACAATTACAGTTAAGAAGTCATTATATATAATAACTCTATTAATGTACATATGTATGTGGATGTTGTTTTACGACAGACACAAATGTAGACCTCCTCCCCTTTTAAAACCTACTAAGTTACCAGATACAGTAAGAAGAAGGTGATAAATGAAACAATTAACACATTTTATGTCCAACATGTCTGATTTGATATTGATTAGGGCTGCAGCTATCGATTCTTTTTGTAATCGATTAATCTAGCACTTTATCGATCGATTAATCGATTAAGCAGATAATTTTTTTTGCATTTTTAAACCACTCAAACTAGGGAAAAAAGCAACACTTTCGGAAAAAAAGCAACATTTGTATTGCCTACATTGCTTACAATATCATCTCTCAAAAAACTAAACAGTAAGTGCATTTAAGTGCCATATTACATTGTTTTTAAAGAATGCTTTTTTTCAAATTATATCAACCTCAAACTAAGGCATACATTAAACATACACAAACATTAGGCTACATTAAGTTGTGCAACTTAAGTTTCAGAACTACAAGTTTCAACCTGACTGATCTGTATATACAGTAGGCCTATATGTAAATATTAGTTATACTCAACCTATTTTCATTTATATATTTGATTATAATGTCACACAGCTCTGTTACACTTATGCTATTAGGTCGTTGATCAGCTGTTTCTCCCTAGAGAGAGAGAGAGAGAGAGAGAGAGATGCGCAACAATCAGCTGTTTTTCCGAAGGGATAGTCAACGCGTCAGCTCTTTAGATCAGATCATGGTCACCACTACGTATTTTCTTGTCTTTGATTTTGGTAGTTGTTGTGTTTGGTGTAGTTTCATCGTCCATACGACTCTGTGAGGTACTTTAGTCGGTCCTCTTCGTGGAATGGATGATTAAGTTAGACTCCATGTTTTCTGTTGAGATGCTAAAGCACTGACGTCATGCTATTATTGTGGTAAGCTAGTTTGATTTTGCAGTAGACACACTGTACATAGTTTTTGTTTTAATTACGTTTGAACTGATTCCAAACTTTGGACACTTTCTGTCGTTTTCTCCAGCCTGTCTCTTCTCTTAGCCCCTCGCTATTTACGCTCTGGCATGTGTCGCCAGCAGCAGACTGAGCAGCGTCTGTGCGACAGTAATAATGCTCCGTGCGGAAACAATACAACGTTGGTAACATTGATTTAACGAAGCTTCGGGGCAAGTCATTTTGCATCGAGGATTTTATGTAATCGAATTATTCGAGTTATTCAAGGAATCGTTTCAGCCCTAATATTGATCCTGTCAGCAGCATGTTATGTTATCTGTGATGACATGAATAGGTGTATGAAAGCTGTGGTCAATTGGTTAATGTCTGTAGAAGGCTGACAGATATATAAGAATAACACAATGACAAAGTCACTCTACTCATTTTAGGGAAAAACTTTAGGGGAATAGTCATATTAAGCTACACATTTAAAACCTTAATCCATCTGATTGGATTATAAATTGATTTTTATCTACATTTATTCTTTATTCAGATTGAAGAAATGCAGTTTGTCAGACACCAGCTGTGCTTCTCTGGTCTCAGCTCTGAAGTCCAACCCATCCCATCTGAGACACCTGGAGCTGAGTAACAACAAGATGCAAGATTCGGTAGTGAAGCAGCTGGGTGATTTTCTGGAGAGTCCACACTGTAGACTAGAAGCTCTAAGGTCAGACAAAATTTTTTACTTCTGTGCTGAGATTTATATGATTTATATGTGAATTTTGTGGTGACACTAAAATGCAGAAGGAAGTCTAATATTATACTGATCCACACTGAGAATCTTAATGCTAATATACGACATACACGTCTGTTTTTGGCGGCAATGGCGTCAGTGATCCTCAGCAGTTTAATTTCAGACCGTAGAAGAAAGCTCTGCAGTGCTTGAGCTTCAGAATGCTCTGGGAAATGTAGCTTGTGTGGAGCTGCTGCACTACTTGTTCAATAAAAAAGCTAAGCCACTGAAAAGCTACTTGATTCAGAAAATGACACTAGAAATAGTTTATCTAGTAACGCTAGTGCCTAACACTGCTTGCAATACAAGTTGGATTTACTGCCCTGATGCCGTCGGCACAGGTTGCTCATGTCAGCTTCCTTTCTATTTGCTAGAAGGTCTCCAATGACAAATGCTGTTTTTCCTGACTAAATGACCTTTTCTTTAAATTCCTTCCAAAACACCACAAAAATGATGAAAACAACAACAAAACAGGGCGAAAACAATACTTTTGGATTTGTCCAAAGCACCCACTACAGTGTTAGAGAGCAATATAAACTGAATCCCACGCAGATGACAGTGCAACTCTTGCGACTATGTAACATACATTTTTGCGACAACAAGTACATAGGGGAGATGGTGCATGGGTTCTGCTGTTTTTCACAATTTTTATTTACAGATTTTAACTTAGATCCTGTTGGGTTCAGGTGTTTGGAGGTGTTTAAATTTTTTTAAACTCAAGGACTTCTATGGATTCACTGTCTTCTAAAGTCATGATTTTTTTTCTTTTTCAGATTGAGTGACTGCAGTTTGTCAGAGATCAGCTGTGCTTCTCTGATCTCAGCTCTCAAGTCCAACCCCTCCCATCTGAGGGAGCTGCAGCTGGGTAACAACGAGCTGCATGATTCAGCAGTGGAGCTGCTGTGTGATCTTGTGGAGAGTCCAAAATGTAGACTAAAGACTCTGAGGTTAGTAGAGGGTTGAAGTCAGTATTGAATCAAACAGCGTTAGTATCAAAGCAAAAATCCAGTATTTCCTGTAAACATTCAACCTTCTCAGTGCAGCTGTGATAGAAAATTGTGAGAGGATTCAGGATTGGACAGAAAAAGAGAGAGAAAAGTCAACCAATCAGAGCTCGTTTTGATCATGTGTTTGAGTTGATGTGAAGACGTTTTTTCATGTCTACAGGAAATAAAGCTGGATACAGCTGACAGCATTATAACATTTACAGAGACATCAAACTGTCCAACCATTAAATCTGTTCTCAGTGTTTCTTCCCTCATTTCACCAGTAAACAAATAATCAGTCTACAGTGTGTGTGTTCATGGTGGTGAAGGAACTGAACAGATTTTTAAACATGAAATGGTTTCAAGCAGAAAAGACTGTCTTCTAAAGTTCCATCATTTATTCTTTATTCAGATTGAGTTCCTGTAGTTTGTCAGAGTTCAGCTGTGCTTCTCTGGCGACAGCTTTGAAGTCCAACCCCTCCCATATGAGAAAGCTGTACCTGAGTCACAACAAGCTGAAGGATTCAGGAATGAAGCGGTTTTGTGGTTTTCTGGAAAGTCCGTCCTGTAGACTGGAGACTCTGGAGTAAGTTCACTGACTCTACTGTTACTATTATAGATCTTATATGTTTAATTTAATTAACATTTGAACCTAATTAATGTGCAAACATAACATACATCTATAAAGTTGTAAATGTTCTTTTGATATCTTCATGGTTTTTGTACTTAATTTAGTCTGCAGTCACAAAAGACTGTCCTCTGTTAGTTGTTAAAGAAAATGAATGTTTATAATTGTTGATAAATGGTCACATCTGTATACAGAAGATCCTCTGAACTAATATGAATGAATGAATGAATGAATGAATGAAAGTTTATTCGGTTACAGAACATAGAACATAATATATGTACAGCAAATTCATTAGAAACAAGGGTGGTAACCGAAAAGGTATAGGCTGAAGCCATGGCTTGTTACGCCTACCCTGTTTTACAAAACAACATCTACCCATCAAAATTTAAACATAAACAATATACATGCGTAAACGTGTATTTATACACACATACATGTATACATACTATATACATATATATATATATATACACTCATACACGCACACATATACATACATACATAACTGCAGACATATGCACTTAATCACAAACAGTTTGTCTTAGCCCACCATATATTTAACAAAAATTGATGATTTAAACTGTTTTTTGAAATAATGAATGGAATTGCTCCTCTTAAGATCATCAGTGAGACCATTCCACAAGTCGACCCCTTTTACCGAAATCGTATTCATTTTAAAATTTGTTCTAACCAATTGTTTTTTAAACATATTCTCTCCTCTTAGGTTATATGTTTGTTCCCGTTTTTCAAACAAACATAATATGTTTTCAGGCAAAATTTTCATATAGACTTTAAACATAAAGACCGCAGTATTCAGACTGACAAGATCTGAAAATTTTATTGCTTTGAATTTACAAAATATTAAGTTTGTCGGTTCATTATACGGTGAATGATTGGCTATCCTTATGGCTTTTTTTGTAAAATAAAAATAGGTTTTGTATTTGTGGTGTAGGCGTGCCCCCATATTTCAAACACAATAAGCAAAGTATGGAACAATAAGAGAACAATACAGAATATACAGAGATGGCTTGTTTAAAAAGTACTTGGTTTTATGTAATATAGCTATTGTTTTGGACATTTTTGATTGAACATGAGCGATGTGGGGTTTCCAGGATAATTTATGGTCTAATATTATTCCAAGAAATTTATTTTCATTCACCCTTTCTAGTTCCACCTCATCAATCTTTAAGCTCATGGTAGTTTTAATTTGTTGATTACTAAATATAATATATTTGGTTTTACTTAGATTAAAGGATAGTTTATTTTGATCAAACCATCGCTTGATTCTGGATAGTTCTCTGGTCACATCGGCAATTAGTTGATGAAGATTTTCCCCAGATACATACAATGTAGTGTCATCTGCAAATAAAACACATTTTAACAAATCTGATACCTTACAGATATCGTTAATATATAAAATGAACAACTTTGGACCAATCAAGGACCCCTGGGGCACCCCACAAGTTACTTTACACATTTCTGAATGCTGATCTTTAAAATGTACATACTGGTATCTATTATCAAGATAACTTTCTAACCATGAGTAAGCACGGCCTCTAAAACCATACTGCTCTAGTTTGTTCATTAACAACTTATGATCTATGGTATCGAAGGCTTTTTTTAGATCAACAAAAACACCCAAAGTAAAATACTTTTTATCTAATGCGGATGCTATATAATCAACTAATTTGATAACTGCCATGGAAGTCGATCGGCCGCTCCTAAATCCATATTGATCGTCACTTAATATCTTGAATTTTTCTATGAAGCTATCAAGCCTCTTCAGAAAAAGTTTTTCCAGTATTTTAGAAAATTGGGATAATAATGAAATTGGTCTATAAGACTCTTGTTTGTTATTTGTTTTTTTAATAATTTTGTTTAGTACTTTTCAGGTTCCTTGCATATTTTGCTTTTGTTGTTCTAGGAGGGTATGAAAATATTGCTTTTTACTATTTCGGATAATGCTTACCAATTTGTTTTTATATTTTTTGTATTTTTCTTCAGACTCAATGGTTCTTTTTTTAACAAATTTCGCATATAATGTATTCTTCTTTTTGCATGCATTTTTAATGCCTTTGGTTATCCACGGCTTTATATAATATTGGTTTTAAAAAGTAGAATTTTTCACAAACAATGTCTTATAATTGATACTGATCCTTCAGAACACACACAGCTATTTAAAGGATAAATAGTATTGATCCTCTAATCACAGACCTGACTGAGATCAGCAGCATGTTATAAATCTGTGTTGGATGATGTTTGTAGAAGACTGGCCGGATGATGAGCCACAATAAAACAATGACAAAGTCACTTCTCATTTCAGGGAAAAGCTAATTTATTAGGACAGAGTAATGTTGAGCTACACATTAAAACCTCAACACATCTGATTGGATTATAAATTGATTTTGTATCTACATCATTTATTATTTTTTCAGATTGAGTTACTGCCGTTTGTCAGAGATCAGCTGTGCTTCTCTGGCCTCAGC
Organism: Perca fluviatilis; assembly: GCF_010015445.1. Taxonomy (NCBI): domain Eukaryota; kingdom Metazoa; phylum Chordata; class Actinopteri; order Perciformes; family Percidae; genus Perca; species Perca fluviatilis. Next base: position 26,275,134 of record NC_053133.1, read on the forward strand.
TCTGAATTCCAACCCCTCCCACCTGAGGGAGCTGGACCTGAGTGGAAACGGCCTGCAGGATTCAGACATGAAGTTGCTGTGTAACAGTACACACTTTACACTGAAGACTCTGAGGTCAGTGGAGGGTTGGAGTCAGTACTGAATTAAACACAGTTATACCATGGTCTGGGTAAATACACAATTCTGATTGGCTGCAGTGTGTCCAAAAAAAGTGATAAAGGACACCTACTAAGGGAGTTTCTAAATTCTAAATTAATTTCTAAATTAAAAGAAAAGACAATATGAATCTATTGTTTTTAAATCTGAGTGTAGTCCTTTGTTCAGGCTTTGTATAAAAAGTCCGACCTTTAACATCATGTATATATCTCTCATTCTGTCATTTTTTTTTGTCAAATATTTTTATAACAGACTCCATATTTACATATTTATCATGTAATATTTAAAAGTAGATGAAATATTCAGACTTCTTTTAACAGCTTTGAATCCAACAGCATAAGTCATCATTAAAGTGAGCAGTGGACATCTCTGTTTCTGCAGTAATTATGCTTTCAGGACCCTATTTCCACTTGTGTACTTCAGTGAAATCTGCAGTGAACTGACTTGATGCCCAAAGTCTCTGCAGGTCTGTGAACGTTGAGCTCAGTGTGTTCACTCCATTACATTAACATGACAGCTGACTTGTTTTTGAACAGGACTGAAGTCCCTGCTGGTCTTTATACTGGATGTGCTGCATTACTGACAGACAGCTGATGAACGGAGTCTCTGTTAACACTAATTTATTACTTCTGTTTTCTTCTCTCAACAGATGGAAGTAGACTCACTCAGAGTGATCTGAAAGTTTGATGTGTTGAGACACCTGTGTGTTCCTCTGGATCTGACAGAGTATCATCAGTGTATCTGGACTGCTCTGCTGCTGCTCTATCCTATTCTGAACCCAAAGTGCCTCTGCAGATTAGTAGATTACTAAAAGAAATTAACACATTTACATGGATATTGTGTGTTTAATTCCTACATGCAACCTAGGGTCTTTTTGTGAATGTACCCAAGTCAAACTTTCGTTTAAAAGCATATTTAGGGCAGAATCGCCACTTTTAAGATTTACCTTATTTAAATTTTTCGGTCAAATGGCCTTTAGGGACACTACTATGATTGCATCAAAATCACCATTTTTAAAACACTAAGAAGGCTCGACACAACATGAAACTTTGCTCAAAGTATCACCAGGGGCTCTACACCTTAACGAAAGCATTGACAACATTGTTTGTGTAGACAGTTTACTAAAAAGAAAGGTGTAACAACTCACCGTAGCTCTTGTTGTTTCCGGTCGCTACCACCTCGGCAGTCAAAACGAGTCAATATCCGAATGCGAATGAACAGACTCCATATGAGGCTCCTTTTTCAACTACAGGGTCAATATTGTTTTTCAATAACGACAAAACAACAAATTATCTGTGCATTTATATGGAACTAAGCTTTAGGAGCTTTCCGTCTTTACTCTCCTCCCTGTTATGTCGCATTTGGAAATTGATTGTTTTTGACTGATAAAATGGCTGCGGCCGGAAACAACAAGAGCTACGGTGAGTAGTTCAAAACCTTTCTTTTTAGTAAACTCTGGGTACACAAACAATGTTGTCAATGCTTTTGTTAAGATGTAGAGCCCCTGGTAATATTTTGAGCAAAGTTTCATGTTGTGTCAGGCCTTCTTATTTTAAAAAAAATGTTGACTTTGATGCGATTGTAGTAGTGTCCCTAGCACTCCCAATTCAAAAGGCCATTTGACCGAAAAACGAAAATACAGTAAAAATTAAAAGTGCTTTTAAACGAAAGTTTGACTCGGGTACATTCACTAAAAGACCCTAGGTTTTATTTTGGCGAGAGTTATGCTTTAAGGGGCCGTGTTCATTTCACGGAATTCTGTGAGATCAGGTTGGATGTTTGATGTAAAAGAAAAGATAATAGTGTATATGCATTAATCATGTTAATTAAGTGATTAAAGTTCACACAGGAAAATAATCCTGAGTATTTGCTGTAAAAAAAGTAAACAATTTTTTGTATTCATTACAGTTTGACGTGACTCTTGCTTGTTTTCACATCACATGTCTGAACCCAGACACATGAAGTCAACCTATGGAGCTTTTCCCCCTCAGAAATTAATGTTAAAGCAACTGATATCTCCACCTTTCGTGTTCTGCATTTACTCAAGTACTGTACATTTTATGCTACTTTATACTTCACCACTAGAGGGGAATATTGTACTTTTTACTGCACTACATTTACAGACACTATATAAAATATTTAAATTCCTCTGAGACAATATTGTATACATTTCATATATGTATCATAACAGCCATGGTGGAAGAAGTACTCAGATCCATTACAGTAAACATACAGTACAGGCCAAAAGTTTGGACACACCTTCTCATTCAATGTGTTTCCTTTTTATTTTCATGACTATTTACATTGTAGATTCTCACTGAAGGCATCAAAACTATGAATGAACACATATGGAATTATGTACTTAACAAAAAAGTGTGAAATAACTGAAAACATGTCTTATATTTTAGATTCTTCAAAGTAGCCACCCTTTGCTTTTTTATTAATAAGGGAAAATATTCCACTAATTAACCCTGACAAGGCACACCTGTGAAGTGAAAACCATTTCAGGGGACTACCTCATGAAGCTCATTGAGAGAACACCAAGGGTTTGCAGAGTTATCAAAAAAAGCAAAGGGTGGCTACTTTGAAGAATCTAAAATATAAGACATGTTTTCAGTTATTTCACACTTTTTTGTTAAGTACATAATTCCATATGTGTTCATTCATAGTTTTGATGCCTTCAGTGAGAATCTACAATGTAAATAGTCATGAAAATAAAGAAACACATTGAATGAGAAGGTGTGTCCAAACTTTTGGCCTGTACTGTAGGAATACTTCAGTCTAAGAATACTCCACTCCAAATAAAAGTCCAGGAAATGTTAAGTAAAAGTAAAGCAAGTATTATCGCCAACATGTAATGTACTTTATGTATCAAAGTAAAAGTACTCATTATAATATTATTAAGGAATATATTAATATTCTCTTTTTATCATTAACAAATTCATGTAAGAGCATTTTAATGTTGTACAATGTCAATGTGAAGCCAATTTTAGATACTTTGTATACTACCTGGTAGATTAGTAGTATTATACTGCATTATATGTGTTTTTTATGTATGACGTATCTTGTGACCATAGAAAGTACAATATTTTCCTCTGAGATTTAGTGGAGTAGAAGAATGAAGTAGCAGAAAATTTAAATACTTAAAGGTGCAGTAGGTAAAACTTATAAAACTAACTTTCGGTCATATTTGCTGAAAGTGATCCTATGTTCCAGTAGAACTACTTGAAGCAGGTCATTAATTCTACAGCCTGTAGAGCGATTTGCAAAAATCCACCGCTCCCTGTTCAGATGCACCAATCAGGGCCGGGGGGGTGTCTAACTGTTCAGATGCACCAATCAGGGCCAGGAGGGGGGGTTTCTAACTGTATGTCAATCACTGCTCATGCACACACATTTCATAACGTCCTCCCCTCCCGCTTCCCCGCGCACAAGCTGCAGATAGGCCCCCCCCCCCTCACGCATTAGGAGACCGTTTAAAGGTGTAGACACATATAGCTGACGGCCGACCGTTGACAGAAAACCCCGTCGATATGATCAGTCGCGTCCCCGAGGTCCAAAAAACTGCCACAGAACACACCAAAAACACGAGACGAGACGTAATACATCTCCATAGCAGCAGGCGGCGCTAATCTGTATTGTTGCCCAAGAAATGAAAACCGGCAGCTGATTGGACGAATGCGTCACATGCAGGGTTCAAAATTAACGTTTTCGTCCACCAGCCAAATGGTTAGCGCATTTTTTAATTTTACCAGCCTCACAATAGATTACCATTATTTTTTTGGCTAGTGAGTAAAGCAAATCTACCAGCCACTTACATATTTAACCAGCATTTGGCTAGTAGATGGTGCTAATTTTGAACCCTGGTCACATGGGTTTGTTTTCTCCGGAAATTCAAAGACAGATTGTCATGACGACTCATTCAGAATACGATCTCATATCGGACTAAAATAGTTCACCGAGACATGTTTCTGAAAACATCTGAAGAGAGAAATAGGCCGTGTAGTTGCTGAATCTGTCTTCATTTCAGATCAACAAAGGTCAGTTTAAAAGATTTTCGTCAGATTTTGAGAGAGTGTAGTCACCTCATTCCGCTCGTCATTTCCGGGTGAGTCCCGACTGCCCTGCCGCCGACTGAACACGTCAGGTCGGCCAAAATGAACGCCGACAGCCCCCACCCTCCCCCCCCCCGGACTGACGACGGCACGGGACACACCGAACAGACTCGAGTCACCGACCTCGCCAGACTGTCTAACGGACGATAATTGGCCTGGTGTGTCCCGGGCTTAAGCCTTTAGCAGAAAGGTGGGAGGGACTGAGAAGTTGTTGATGTTCACAATTTTTTTTGATAAGTCCTGGATCTTCACAATCCTACCTACGGCACCTTTAAGTAAAGTGCAAGTCAAAATTGTACCTAAGTACAGTACGTGATTAAATGTACTTAGTTACATTGCACAGCTGCATGACAGTAGGCTAATACAAATATGACAAAAGAGATTCTACTTGTGCAGGCTTAGTGAGCATGGAAATAATGAAAGACTAATTCTCATTAATAAAGTCCGAGTCAACATTGATCCATTTGTTTATTATTGTACTTTTCAGATTATTTTAAAGACCAAACTTGTGATCAGTTTATAGAATTTCATGAATTAGTTTAGATAAAACTACACAACAGTAAACTGTTAAGATGAGCTCCACCTCGACCAGATTCAACAATAAAATACCTCCTACATTATAATCATCAGTAATAATTATTCATTAACATAACACTGATGGGGGCCATTCTGCATAATAAGTACTTTTTCTGTGAATCATTCAGTCCTTCTGTACATTAAATGCAGGAACATTTTGAAAGCAGAACCTTGACTCAGCATTTGTGATACGTGAGTAAATTATGTGAATTCTATTGAAGTAAGATTTGATCAGTTCAGATTTTGCTGATTCTTGATTCTTCTCTTATTAATCGAGTCACAAAATATGCTGTAACTAGAAACCACCTTTATTTTCAGCAGATTTAGGCCGCCATAATAAGTCACTGGTGATAAATGAGGCGTCTGAATGAATGAATGAAATTAAGTGATTTTATTATATGTAATTTGGATGATTTTAAATGGATCCTCAGTAGTTTTACATTTAATAACAATCAGCCTTTATAACTCTTTCTGAGCAGGTGCACTGTGTATAGCCAACTGCTTTTCAGCACTCTGTTTCTCTAGCTTTTAGAAGATTAAATGGAGAAGAACCAACTGTGCAAGAAATGAAGCAACAACTCAACCACTCTGAAGCATTTTGTGAAGACGAAGAAAAGAGGGTGATGTGAGGAAGCTGGCGTTTTATAACAGTCAAGTTTAGTAAAGTTTGATTCTGAAAAAGTAGACATTTTTTTTTAAGTGAACTTTCTGTTTGTGACAGCTTAATTTTACGCCCATACAGAAAGTAAATAGCTGTTTAACTTAAGTAGGCTATAACTAATTTAACTCAAACTAAACTTATTAGCACACTGTTTAGTTAGCTGTTAGTTGAGTTGTTCTTTAGCTAACGTTAACTGAACCGTGTGATTAGCGTTAGCTTAGCTAACGTTACAGCTGAAGGAAGAGGAACTCGATGGAAAAACTTGAGGAGAGTGACAGCCATGGATGTATTAAAACCCTTGTGTTGACTTCGGGTCAAATTAACCCGTTTTAAATTTTTGTTTTATTTCAGAAAATATGGGATGTAGAAATAAGCGCTGAAAATGTGTAGAACAAAAATGTAAGAATTTAAAACGTTGGAAAAAGGAAAAAAAGGCGTCAAAAACGTTTTTTTGAAGGTTGACGGAGAACTCTTCCTGAGGTCAGTGAGGCTCCCCTGACATGACTGGACAGCTGGCTGCCATGGAAACAAAGAGGTCGAAGGAAACAGGTTAGTTTTTACTTCTCAAACTAAATCGCTGTCTCCTGAAACTTCACTTTAATGAAGCATCTTGTGAGGACGAATGTTGATGATGATGGAGGACGGTTGCTGAGCAACAAGCTGAGTCAGGTTAACTTTAAACGTCTGTTTCTGGTGGTGAGAGCTGAATTATAGTCCCAAAAAAGAGTAAACAGCTTAAAATAGCAACTACTTATCCAAGGAGTATTTGTCAGAACCTCTTAAGGCCCAGACACACCGAGCCGATAGTCTGGCGAGGTCGGTGACTCGGAGTCTGTTCGGTGTGTCCCGTGCCGTCGTCCGTCCGAGGGGCCGTCGGCCTTCATTTTGGCCGATTTGACATGTTTAATCGGCCAAACGACCCATCTGATTGGTGGAGAGCTAACCCGGAAACGGGGAGCGGGACGAGCGTGACTAGAGTCTCTCAAAATCTGAGGAATATCTTTCAAACTGACCTTTGTTGATCTGAAATGAAGACAAATTCAGCAGCTGCACGGCCTATTTCTCTCTTCAAATGTTTTCAGAAACATGTTTCAGTGAACTATTTTAGTCATGACAGTCTGGCTTCGGAGAAACCAGACCCACGTGAAGCGTTCGTCCAATCAGCTGCCGGTTTTCATTTTTGGGCGACAATACAGATTAGCGCCGCCTGCTGCTATGGAGACGTATTACGTCTCGTCTCTTCGGTGTGTTCTGAGGAACTTTTTTGACCAACTCTGGGAGACAGTCTGATCAGTCCAACTGGCTTTTCTGCCGACGGTCGGCCGTCTGGTTGGTGTGTAACCGGCTTTAAACACAATACACAGTTAATAATAATTCTCAGTATTCAACAAACATGTTGCATTAAGTGCAGGGGTAGGCTGAATATATTGTAGTTTATTTTAGTGTCATAGTTTGTGCCTCTCATGTCTTATCAATAAATTAAAGTCTCAGAACTAAGCAGCCAATCTGCTGACAATCTTTGAAAAACCCAGAAAGTCCTTCAGCAACACTTACAGCCAGTGTCCAAAATAAACCTTTTGACTCATCGGCCAAGTTGGCGGATAGATGAAAAAAATCCATATTTTTTATATTATTTTTTTAATTAAATTTATTTCAGTTTTTTTTGTAACTTAGGTCTAACAAAACTGTATGGTTCGGGTTGCAAGTCCTGCTGGTAGGGATGTTAATGATTAACCGTTTAACCGACAATGGGATTTTTGACCGATTATCCTAATATTATCAGTTAAACTAATATTAATTAAAAAAAATATATAAAGTTTTAAAGACGTCTTTTGCATGATAGAAATGTAACTAGGCTATACAATATATTTCTAACTGCTAATTAACTTGTTAGTCCTAACTTTGAACCAGCAAGTTGGGGACATTCTAAAAAACTTAACAAGGTTTAATGTACCTAAACAACGATTAATCATCACCAAATTTCTGTCTCATATTGCTTTGATATCAAGTAATATGAGAGAGAAATTTTCACCGGTGATGATTGATCGTTGTTTAGGTACATTAAACCACGTTCAGGTTTTTCACATTAAGCTTTTTCCTTACAATATCCCTTAATGAAGCAGAAATGCTAAATGTCAGATAACGTTCATAATAATTGGACTTTGGGTTAGATTTTTTGACAGTTTTTAGTGGTTATGACGAGCAATATGAGAGAGAAATTTGGTAATCATTGATCATTGTTTAGGTCAATTAAACCACGTTAACCCTCATGCCCTCTTCGGGCATTTTTGTAAATTTTTCTAATTTTTTCTTTTCTTCATTTTGTGATACATTTTGCTGTGTTACTGCTTATGGCATGCAATTTTTTCTCCAAATCCAGTGTTTTTTACTCTTACATGTTTTTTTTTTAATACTAGATTGATTCATTTTGTACCCTCTGGACACCTTCGTGGCAAAAATGTACATGTCCAAAAAACTGATGTCAAATCTATGATGTTTTGGTAGTTTTAAGCAAGTTAGAGAGTAAGAGATTTATAAAAAAAGCAGAAAAGAATATTGATATATGATGATTTAATATGTGGACATTTTTGCCACGAAAGTGTCCAGACGGAGTATCTTGACACTACGTAAAAAATACTAATGCAATCAAATTAATTTTGTTGCTTATCTTTAACATATCCAAGACTCTAATCCCCACCAAAGCCCCATCTCCATATTATTCATTATATGGAAAAAATGTTTTTTTTTGTAATAAATAATGAAATACTTCAAATAAATAAACTGGTATTTAAATGGTTAAAATCCTGAAAATGATTGAATGTTTGGTAGTTTTGAGGAAGTTAGAAGTTGGTTAAGAGATTTATGAAAAAAAGCAGAAACAAATCTTGATATATGATGATTTAATATCAGTTTTTGTGTGCGTATACATTTTTGCCACGAAGGTGTCCAATGTTTGTAAATTTGAGGAGGGCACAAGGGTTAAGCCTTTTCCTCGCCATAGGCTCCAATGAAGAAGAAAACGTTAACGTGAGATAACTTCTAGAATCGTTGGATTTCGGTTTAGTTTTTTTGACAGGCTTAAGTGTTCATGACGAGATATAGCCATGAGCAATTTGGTGATCATTGTTTTCCGACCTTAAGCCACGTTAAGCTTTTTTACATTAAGCGTTTTAGAATGTCCCGTGGCTGCATGAATGCACCAAACATCAACACCGGAGGGCGGAAAGTGTGTCAGAGGCTCCCGGACGGTGAACTGAGACTCTGTTTCCTGCTTGCCGTTCAACGGTTAATTATCGGTTAACATTTAATTTCATAGTGTTTTCTTTTGGAAGGCTGGCTGCCAAAAATTAACCTGACTCCGCCAGATGGATTGCTTCGCATTTGCTCGGCATATCCATCTGGGAACTCAGCGTTTTATTCGCTTTTGGGAAGGGGCGAAAATACTGGTTAGCTGATTGGATGAACCATCTGTCTATCACCACCCATGTTGGTGATAGACAGGCTAAATCAACCAATCATCAACGAAGCGTATGAAAATACAACCATAAGCCCCAAAGCATAGCTCGTTAGCTCAGCAAGCAAGCAACATGTCGGTAAAGGATATTTGCCGTTTATGTAACAAGAATTTAGGAATAAAAGGCACCCTTTCAGGTTTCTGGTCCATATTCCAAAAGAAGGATCCGAGAGAAAAAAGCATTAGCGAGCGGCTAACAGAATTAGGGCTACCGCTGTCTGAAAATACTGGTTAGCTGATTGGATAAACCATCTGTCTATAACCACCGAAACCCGCCTCAAAACCAACGCTGATTGGTCGGTCGTTTGGCGAACGGCTCCAAATTTTCTCTATCTCAAGATGCCAGACTGATCTGCGAGTGGAAAACTGGAGCTCGCGAGATCAGGACGGTCTCACGAGGCTAGCCAAAAATCGCCACTAACTAGCTAATTATTTGGCCTGAGGTAAACTTTTTTTTCTCTTCACCCCCCCCCCCCTTCAATTAATTTATTGAAAGCATTTGCAGTTACAAACAACACATACAACTACACATACACATACACACAACTACAAAATAAATACATAAAGAAATCATATCCCAGGGAATCTGCAAAGTCCAGCAAGGCTAATCAACAAAGCAGTCCAATTCATAGCATCACTTACAGTTAGAAGGGTTCCAATATCATTCAGTCACGTGAACGCTAGCTATCAGTAAACAGAAGTGACGTGTGGCTGGCGTATGGTGTGTGTGTGTGTGTGTGTGTGTGTGTGTGTGTGTGTGTGTGTGTGTGTGTGTGTGTGTGTGTGTCGGCCTGCCCCCGCAAAGCTCCGACATCCAGACAGTATAGCTGCAGAAAAAACTAGCTGCAGCTTCACCAAAACGAAGACTGAAAAACAGAACTATTTGTGGCGGATAGCCCTCTGAGATTCACTCGCCAAACGGAAAATGTAACCACATTTGGCGAGTGTTAATTTCGGACCCTGCTTACAGCTGTTCTGAAGGTATTTTAAAGACTCTTCTGAACATCTGGATGAAAGTTTCCAGTTTCTTAACATGTAACTCTATTTCAAAATCAAGTTTCCTGGAAATGTCGTCGCTCTTTTTGTAAAACACAGGCAAAATATTAAGATCTTTTGTATGATATTAGAATTTAATGTTGGAAGAAACATCAATTTATAAAAATATTTAAGACAAATATAACTAATATAACAGTATGTTTTTGTTATATTTATTTTACAAATTTAGCAAGAGGCAGCGACATTTAATGGCTACAATTTATGTTTGGATTATGAAAAAGTTGCAACTCAGGAAACAGGCTTACAATCTTTTTATCGTGCAGCAGACAGAATAAGTTGTTGTCCTATAACTCAGTAAGAGAAAACATTACAGACACACACAAACACAGATCCCTACGCCTGATATCCTATATATGGAGAGGGAAGGGAGGAGCAGATTTTGGTTGGTGGGAACAGGGAGCCTGACCCTGAAAGAGTTCAGTCAGTTCAGACTCCATTTTGAGTTGACAGAACGGAGCAGGAGGAGAAAAACTGAAGGCTGAGGCAGGGTGAGTGTTATTTTACTTTTAAGTCTGAGTCAGTTTTCTCCCTGTGGACTGTAAAGGAAAGACATATTAGAATGAACTAAAGTGTGTGTGTGTGTGTGTGTGTGTGTGTGTGTGTGTGTGTGTGTGTTCTTGTTTAACTATATTCGTGGGGTCCAAAAACCGGGAGTCCACTATACTTGTGGGGTCCCAAATGCTGGACCCCCCAAGTATAAAGGGCTGTTTGAGGGTTAAGACTTGGTTTTAGGATTAGGGTTAGAATTAGGTTATGGTTAGGGTGAGGGTAAGGGTTAAGGTTAGGAATTTAGTTGTGATGGTTAAGGTTAAGGTAAGGGTTAAGGTTAGGCATTTAGTTGTGGTGGTTAAGGTTAGGGTAAGGGTTAAGGTTAGGCATTTAGTTGTGATGGTTAAGGTTAGGGTAAGGGTTAAGGTTAGGCATTTAGTTGTGGTGGTTAAGGTGAGGGTAAGGGTTAAGCAGGATTTAGTTGTGATTTTGTTGTGCTTTTAGGGTTAGGCAAGGGTTAAGGTTAGCAAAGCTATTTAGGTTGTAATGTAGGTTAAGCATAATGAATAGGTTAGAAAGTGTAAGGGTTAAGGTTAGGCATTTAGTTGTGATGGTTAAGGTTAGGGTAAGGGTTAAGGTTAGGCATTTAGTTGTGATGGTTAAGGTTAGGGTAAGGGTTAAGGTTAGGCATTTAGTTGTGATGGTTAAGGTTAGGGTAAGGGGTTAGGGAATGCATTATGTCAACGACGGATCCCCACAAAGATAGTGCCACAAGCCTGTGTGTGTGTGTGTGTGTGTGTGTTGCACATTACTTCCTTTTTTCTCAGTGTTGGGTGTAACTCTAAACAAACCTTTTCCTTTTAAATGTTGTGAGCTCACAGTCAGTGTTCCTGTTTTTTCTCTCAGACTGACTTCAGATCAGAAGATGAGTGATGTGGAGGAAGAGGAGGACGGAGCAGTGTCTCTAGTATCCGGCTGTCTGTCTATGAAGAGTGACTTTTCCAAAGATGAACCTCCATTCTTCAGTAATGAACCTGGACCCTCAGACACAAAGTAAGAGAACTGCTACTAACTCATTTATATGACTCATTTTCAGCTTCCTTTGACAAATCCATTTGAGTTTTTTTGTTGATTTTGTTTTGATTTTATATAAAATTTCTACTAAAATTGTATTATTAATAGCTTCAATTTAACAAACTTCTTGTGACAAAGAAAATAAATTCGTGCCATTTTCCTCTTTGTATCTGTGACAGCTGCCAGTCACCTACAAAAGCTGTAACCTAATCTAAGAGGACAAATACAAACTTTTAAACCTAATTATTGTCAGTAGCTAGTTGTTAGTCTGGGGAATCTGCTCTGTATTTACTACTGCACAAGAGGCGTGATCAACGGGCATAGTTCAAATGACTCTGTACGCAATTGGATAGTCCTTCGTCCAATCAGACCAACGATCAGGGTGACTTAGCAGCGACAGCGGCATCAACGGGTCGCTGCACTTCGGTGGCTGCCATGTTGAATGTAAACAAGAAGCTGCTTGGTCGCTTCTCTATCGTGAAAGTATATTAACATCCTATAACTTGTACTTAAGCTTTATCTGAACTATCTATATAACTTTTTACTTATGATTTGGCATAAAAGATCCAAATGAACTTTACCCTACTTCCATAGGAAGCTTCCACAGGAAACCCCCTTCCCAAAACAGAGATGTCTTTGTTGGCTTGACTCCAAAAGGATGATAGTCATTGGTCAATTATTGCTGCTAACCCCCACCTTATGTCACACAAAGTTTAGGACATACAGTATATAGCATGTTTTAACAGCAGAACCACAGAGTGACCATTGGAGAATTGGGAAACTGTCGCTCTCCGGGCTCTGCAGGGCTTGTAAATTGATGCTGAATTCTTTGATGAAATAAAACCTTTATAATCAAGAACAGTGTCAGCGGATTCCTCTTCATACAACTTCACAGCATCGCTACCAAAAACACCACAATCGTCATCGAGTTAAACCCGCCAATAGCGCGCCAGGTGGATAAGGACTTAAGCAATATGAATAAAAGACTGTCTGTCTATGAAGAGTCACTGGTCCAAAGATTTCCCTCTATTCTTCAGAAATTTTTGTTTTAGTTTTGGGCAGTACTGATGTTTCAGTTTCTTTTAGTATATTTAAAGTATATGTATGCCTTTATTTGATAGTTGAGCGAGCTCACAGTCAGTGTTCCTGTTTTTTCTCTCAGACTGACTTCAGATCAGAAGATGAGTGATGTGGAGGAAGAGGAGGACGGAGCAGAGTCTCTAGTATCAGGCTGTCTGTCTATGAAGAGTGACTTTTCCAAAGACGAACCTCCATTCTTCAGTAATGAACCTGGACCCTCAGACACAAAGTAAGAGAACTGCTACTAACACATTTATATGACTCATTTTCAGCTTCCTTTGCCAAATCCATTTTAGTTCTTTGTTGATTTTGTTTTGATTGCTAAAATTGTATTATTAATAGCTTCAATTTAACAAACTTCTTGTGACAAAGAAAATAAATTCGTGCCATTTTCCTCTTTGTATCTGTGACAGCTGTCAGTCACCTACAAAAGCTGTAATCTAATCTAAGAGGACAAATACAAACTTTTAAACCTAATTATTGTCAGTAGCTAGTCTGGCTATTACCAGCCCAAGCTCAATCTTAGAAGATTGAACATTAGTCTGGGGAATCTGCTCTGTATTTTCTACTGCACAAGAGGCGTGATCAACGGGCATAGTTCAAATGACTCTGTACGCAATTGGATAGTCCTTCAACCAATCAGACAGCTGTCAGTCACCTAGGAAAGCTGTAATCTAATCTAAGAGGACGGATACAAACTTTTAAACCTAATTATTGTCAGTAGCAGTTGTTTTTGTATTTAGAGCTTCCTGGTTAAATGGTTTTAAAAGAAAATATATCATAGATTCAAGCAATATGAATAAAAGAAGAGTCACTGGTCCAAAGATTTTCCTCTATTCTTCAGAAATGTTTGTTTTGGTTTTGGGCAGTACTGATGTTTCAGTTTCTTTTAGTATATTTAAAGTATATGTATGCCTTTTATATTTATATGATAGTTGAGGGAGCTCACAGTCAGTGTTCCTGTTTTTTCTCTCAGACTGACTTCAGATCAGAAGATGAGTGATGTGGAGGAAGAGGAGGATGGAGCACAGTCTCTAGTATCAGGCTGTCTGTCTATGAAGAGTGACTTTTCCAAAGACGAACCTCCATTCTTCAGTAAAGAACCTGGACCCTCAGACACAAAGTAAGAGAACTGCTACTAACTCATTTATCATATGACTCATTTTCACTTTCCTCTGATAATGTCATGTTTTTTTTTGTTTTTCTTTAGCTTTTTCTGTTGGTTTTGTGGTTGTGTAGTTAAGTTTTAGAAATTCTCTCCACCATTTATTGTTCCTGGACGTCAAGAACGAACATCCATGGGCAGTACTGATGTAAAAGTTATCTGCAGATAATAAAAAGGGAAGAAAATAGTGGCCGGGTTGTTTCAGTGGGTAGAGCAGGCGCACATATACATGGATGGATATACAATCTTTAAAAAAAAGGGCAGAAAATAGTCAAATGTAGATTTTGGCCACTTCAGTTTTTTAGAATATTTAAAATACCAACCAAGATAAATTAATAAGTGCTACTTACTTGGCAATAAATCCTTTTCTGATTCTGATTATATTCATGCCTTCATTTGATAGTTGATTGTACAAAGTGACATATGACAGAAAGACTTATAGAAAAGGAAACAGTCTGGACTTAAACTTGAGACATCCCTGTTACATGCTGATGTACCACAATATTCAGACCACTTCTAGCGTTTATCTGTGTTTTAAGCCCCAAACGTCGCCTTCCAGGCAGCGCTGCCTAGGATTAGGAAATGGTTATGGTTAGGGTTAAGGTTAGGGTTAGTTGTGTCACTGCCCGATGTGAGTCGAGTGCAGATGTGAGTTGCGGATGCGTCACTTTGCAACAAGTAGCCTACAAGATGCTAATGTCAATACAGTAAAAATGGACCTACAACGAAGTTGGTTCACTGCTGGCTACAGGTTAGCAATCAAACACAGCAAAGGCTGTCACTTGAATGGCGTTTTGAGCTAACGTTAGCAATCAAGCAATCATAGATAGCTAAAACGGTTTTGAAATGATTTCCATCTTCTGTTATTGTATGTAAAGAGAAACGTTTATTATTTTATGGATTTCACAAATTTCAGTAAGACACGTTATGCCGTAAACTGTTTAAATCTGAGCATGCGCGACTCACATCTGTACTCGACTCACATCGGGCAGTGACAAGGTACCTTGAATTCAACGGTCGCAGTGCTGCCTGGAAGGAGACGTTGGGGGCTTAAAACACCATTGAGCACTTCTAACCTCAGTTCAAACCTAACTCACTCAAATTATGCTGCTCAAAGTGACTGTGAAACAGTAAAGAACATAATCAGCTCTCTTTAATGGAGGACTTTTATTGTGAAGGAGATGCAGAAAGCATTGAGTTTGTATTAATAAACAAACGACAGGCCGATCACTAAATGTTTAACTAGACAGTCTGACAGAAAAGCAGTTATTAGTGTTCATGAAAGCAGGAGAGTTGAAATAAAATGGAACATTTTCATTACAGGCTGAATTCAAACGGAGCAGTAACAACACATTTACTGTTCTCTTGGAACATCTGAGCTATGAGACAGTTTTGGTCAACTTTTGATATTTTTCAACAACAGTCTACAATCATTTTAGTGATAAAGACATGTCTTCACAGAGAGAGGAAGATGAGTGATGTCTCTGAGGAGGAGCAGCCGTCCAGATCCAGAACCAGAGCTGGACTGCAGTCAGCCGGTCAGACCTGCACTGTACAAAGTAAGTCTTTACATCTGTCTGCTGATGTCTTCATATCTAAAACCACGACTTATTCATCACAAATAGCATTACATTTTAAGTCCATCAGAAATTTAGCTGCATGTTTTTTTTTTGCTCAAGTGAACATATTTGCTCTGTATCCCTTTTCCTGTGAAGACATTTTTGAAGTAATTCATCCCTGCAATACACTATCTTTGAATGAGCACAAACAGTGTTTTCAAATGTCTCCAAATTTAGGGGCTCAGAAATGCCAGAGTAGTGTGAACGTGAACGTTTCTGACTTTTCTCTTTTGCTAGTGAATGGTGGTCAGTGTGAATATAAGAACCGTCTGAAGACGACATGTGAATGTGTGACTGAAGGAACTGATACAAGAAGTGAAACTCCATTCAACAGGATCTACACTGGTGTCTACATCACAGAGGGATGGAGTGAAGAAGTTAACACCCAACATGAGGTTTGGCAGCTTGAGTCAGCTTCCAAGATGGAGACCTTCCATAAAACTCCAATCAAGTGCAGTGACATCTTTAGAGTCTTACCTGATCAACAAAAACACATCAGAATCGTTCTGACTATCGGTGTCGCTGGCGTTGGAAAAACCTTCCTAGTGCAGAAGTTCTCTCTGGACTGGGCCGAGGGTTTGGAAAACCAAGATATCAGTCTGGTGATCCCTCTTTCGTTCAGGGAGCTGCACTTGATCAAAGATGAGCAGTACAGTCTTCTGGAGCTGCTCAGAGTTTTCCATCCAACGTTGCAGAAGGTCACAGCAGAGCAGCTCGCTGGCTCTAAAGTTCTCTTCATCTTCGACGGCCTGGATGAAAGCAGACTTTCACTGGATTTCATCAACAATGAGGTTGTGTCTGATGTCACACAGAAGTCATCGGTCAACGCGCTGTTGACAAACCTCATCGAGGGGAAGCTGCTTCCCTCGGCCCTCGTCTGGATAACTTCTCGACCTGCGGCAGCCAATCAGATCCCTCCTGCGTGTGTTGACAGGGTAACAGAAGTACGAGGCTTCACTGACGACCAGAAGGAGGAGTACTTCAGGAAGAGAGTCAGTGATGAAGAGCTGTCCAGCAGAATCATCTCCCACATCAAGACATCCAGGAGCCTCCACATCATGTGTCTGATCCCAGTCTTCTGTTGGATCACTGCTACAGTTCTGGACCACATGTTGGCTACAGACCAGAGAGGAGAGCTGCCCAAGACCCTGACTGACATGTACTCACACTTCCTGCTGGTTCAGACAAAGAGGAAGAAGCAGAAGTATGCAGAGGGACATGAGACGAGTCCACAGGAGCTGATGGAGGCTGACAGGGAAGTTCTTCTGAAGCTGGGGAGGCTGGCGTTTGAACAGCTGGAGAAAGGAAACATCATGTTCTACCAAGAAGACCTGGAGCGCTGTGGTCTGGATGTCACAGAGGCCTCGCTGTACTCAGGAGTTTGTACAGAGATCTTAAAAAGGGAGAGTGTGATCTTCCAGAAAACAGTCTACTGCTTTGTTCATCTGAGCGTTCAGGAGTTTCTGGCTGCAGTCTATTTCTACCACTGTTACACCAACAGCAACTCGGAGGTACTGAAGGACTTCCTGGAGAAAGACCAGAACAGTGACTCATTTCAGTATCTATCCCTGACTGAGGATGATGATGATGACATTGACTCATCTCTGGATGTCTTCCTGAAGAGAGCCATGGAGAAATCCCTTGAAAGTAAGAATGGCCACCTGGACCTGTTTGTCCGCTTCCTTCATGGCCTCTCTCTGGAGTCCAACCAGGGACTCTTAGGAGGCCTGCTGGGTCAGACAGACAACAGTCCAGAAATCATCCAGAGAGCCATCAACAACCTGAAGGAAATGAGCAGTTATTATAGTTCTCCTGACAGAAGCATCAACATCTTCCACTGTCTGACGGAGATGAACGACCACTCAGTCCATCAGGAGATCCAAGAGTTCCTGAAGTCCGAGAACAGATCAGAGAAGAAACTCTCTGATATCCACTGCTCAGCTCTGGCCTACATGCTGCAGATGTCAGAGGAGGTTCTGGATGAGTTGGACCTGAGGAAGTACAGCACATCAGCGGAGGGACGACTGAGACTGATTCCAGCTGTGAGGAACTGCAGAAAGGCTCTGTAAGTCCAGATATGATTCATATTAAATTTAGGTACTGTAAATCTGAAGCCATCAGTATAAAGATAGTAAAGATCAAGAGTAAAGATACACTCTCTACACACATGCACACTATTAAACTGACTTTGACTGACTTTTCTTAAATTAATATTTAAACCTGTCCATCACAACAGTATTTTTTACAGTGTAAACAGTGTCTGCATTATGTTTCTATATTGTGTCTTATGTATATACTGACAAAGACATATTTCTTATCTGCTGCAACTAACGTGAAGTTTAAGCTTTTTTAGAATAGCGTTTATTCAGTTATTTCTATCATAGTTTCGTCATCAGTTTCTAAACATGGACATAACAACAACTTGATGAGGGGAAACGTCAACTAGCTCAGGAAACGCTGATTCTCTCATGCAGCCTGTGTCCACCGTCACATGTCATCAGACTGACACTCGCACTCTGTTTCACTTCTGCTTTGTGAGCTCTGTGATGCACATAAGCCACCACCCACCCCAGCCAGGCAGCCAATGAAAACTTAGCTGAATTATGACGTGACAATAACACCTGACCAGATATTAAATGTTATATTAACATAATATTATCTATTTTATCACAGACTTTCTGACTGTGTACTCTCTGAGAATCACTGTGAAGTTGTGGCCTCAGCTCTGAAGTCCAACCCCTCCCATCTGAGAGAGCTAGACCTGAGTTTTAACAGGTACATGAAAGAGTCAGGAGTGGAGCGGCTGCAGGCTGGATTGAAGAGTCCACACTGTATACTGGAGATTCTGAGGTCAGTTCATGTACTTTGCTCTTGTAAAGTGTATATCTAGCAAATTTAAATCCATAACAGAATTTTTTAATTCCCTTCAATTAATTTGTTTTCTGGGTTTGTCTGACCACATATCACAACAAATCTTCACAATTGATACACATGAGAGAGACACATATTTATTAAATAAGTAATGTTAAAAAACTTCAAAAAGTCCAATGCCTTTTTAGGAATAATGCATTTTATGTATAACCTTTAAATCACCATATTTTACAGGAACTTCGGACTTTCCCCCACTGCTAAAAAAAAATACTAAATGAAACACTGCAACAGCCGCTTAAAAAGGGGTGACCTTGCGGTCGTGTGTACCCGGGTCACAACCACCGTCTGTCAGCTAAGGCCGCTGAACACAAGTGGGGGAAGAATTTCGGCAGGGGGGAGATTTTCGGTATTAGTTCTTTCCAGACCCTGTTATACAGCTCGTCATACACTGTATGTAGGCCTGAAGCCTGCCCCTCAAATTGGAACATACCAACACAATACAATGCAGGGGTGGCTCAGGAGAATAGACAGTCATGGCTCCATACAGCCAACATTAATATATCTAAGAAACTAGACATTTACAGCATATCATTTATATGATTCACATTAAAATTAGACAAAGCCACAAGACATCTTGATGGTTGAAAAATGTAATACTTAAAATGCCGGTTAACTTCCTGTTAACCCGGAAGTCATAGACCCATTTAAACCCGAGGATCGCGGCAAACTTTCCTTTAGAACAAAGAGAGCACATGCTGGTAAGACAAATCATTTTACCCTCTGTTAACTTTTAAACTCAATAAACGACACTAGTTAACCAAGACATAAGTGTTTGTGATTATTTTAACCTGTCAAGTTTGTAAAGTAACTGTTATGGTTTCAACAAGAGAATGATGTATTGACGGTTGTAGCAATTGCATATAAATCAACGCAGAATTAGAGGTTAAATGAGTAGGCCTATATACCAGAAAACTGCGGGATTACTGTAGGGATATGATGAATGGGTAGGCTAACTTGACAACCGTGTGTGGTAATTAACAGAACATATTAACACGCTAAAGAAACATACAGGCAACCTCTTCACTCAGTCTTTGAGATATAAAATAGGTAGCGCATTGCTACCATGACAGCAGCCATGCGCCCCGTCACAACAATCAAAGAAAAAAAACCAAAGGCGTTAGCACCAGTCGGGATCACTTTACCGGTACTTGGTCTCAATTTTTTGTGAGTAACTAACTTGAGTACTCCATATAATTTAATGCAAGCACATGAATGTTGAAATGACTGAAAATGCCCCTCCCTACTATGTTAGCTGTGATAGAAATTGATGAAGCTCAATGCTTACATGTTAGGAGAAAATTTGGAAATTATTATTAATTTCTCTGCGTCCTTTTGGGCTCTAAGCGGTCTACGACTTTTAAATGCATCTTCAGTATTGACCCGTGTTTAACCACGACTCTGGTTCTGCAACTTTTTCGAAAGATACCAAGTTTTTTGTAGGTCAGGTAGAATCTCTTTGTTATTCCGGTTTGTTTAGTTTCTGCTACCATTGCTGCAGCCCATTGTTTCATGTCTGGCAACCAGGGTGTCAAAATAGGTAGTTGACAACAACACTCAGGCCAACAACAAAAAACATGAATGGAAATTTCAAAGGAGAAAATACCGGCTTTAGTATTGTTGTCACAGAAGATAGTATTTCATCTTAGCATGTTTCCTTAATATCTGATGACATATTGTGGTCATTTTTTTTATTAAATACAGTAAATAGATTACATATTGGATCTTCAAACACATACAGAACCATAGAGAGAAAGAAAGCATATTTACAAATGCAGGTGTTTGAAGTGTCTTTAATCGTGTCTGATCTGTCATCACCAACAGGTGACACTTCTGCTACGTTTACACGTGGGCGGCTATTTTCATACACGTACATTTCAACCTCTCCTTTTTAAAAAATAACATCGTGCACAGCTGTCAGTTTTCAGAAAAGTGTTTGTTTACATGTACCCGTGTATATATGCCGTTAATGCCGTCAAGAGCGCGCCAGACCTGTAGGTGGTGGTGTAACAAGATGCTCAAGACCACGTTAGCCAATCAGAATCCAGAAAATAGCAACAACAGCAATGAATCACTTCCTCTCTCTCTCTCTCTCTCTCTCTCGGCTGCCTAAACCTCTGTTTGTCTCAGTTTACGTGCAAACGTGCAAACGAAGATCTCAAAAATCTCCACTCTGGCCGGAGTTTTTAGAAAGACTCGTTTTCAGAGGCAAATTCTCCGTTTGCGTGTAAACGAAGGGCACAAACGAAAGTAAATGTCTCCGGTTTTCAAAATAACCATGTACGTGTAAACAGGGCCTTCATCATGTGTATGTTGCTTCCTGTCAGAAAACTTATGTCATCCTGTTGGGTTCAGGTGCTTGGAGTTTCTGTTTTCTAAAGTTCTACGTACATTCTAAACCCTCTTTAGCTCTGAATACTTTAGTAAAAATAGTAATTGTTTACTTTACCTTACACATTGTTTTTTGTTTCCTTTGTAAACCGGGTGATTTTATGACTTGTCTGTAATATTTTGCTACTTTGTGAAGAACTCTATAAATAAAGGATTTTTATAATTATTGTATTCTAAAGTTACATTATTTATTCTTTTTTCAGATTGACTTACTGCGAGCTGTCCGATATCAGCTTTGCGTATCTAACCTCAGCTCTGAAGGCCAACCCCTCCCATCTAAGAGAGCTGGAACTGACAGGAAACAGGCTGCATGATTTAGGAGTAAAGCAGCTGTGTCATTTTCTGGAGAGTCCACTCTGTAGACTGGAGACTCTGAGGTCAGTTCACTGACTCTGTTACTATTATAGTTTGTATATGTTATTTTACTGTTATTAACAATTGAACCTAATTAATGTACAAACATAAATTACATCCATAAAGTTGTAAATTTCCTTTTGTTAATTATTTTCCTGTTTCTTGTCTAAATTTACTTCAGTCTAAATTGAAAATACTGGAGAGAGACGCCCCCCACCCTCCTGCCCAGACTCGAAGTTCACAGGGGTTGAGAAAGCTGAATGCAATGTCCCACAATTTCAATGTTAGCTAAATGCTAGTCTCGCATTGCCAAACACTACCACAGAGCAGCGGAGTCGCTAGATACTGCCATGTTGACAGTTATAAAAGCCTGTGCTCTTGTGGAGCTCTCTACACGACTGACAGCTGTCAACATTTGTTGGCTTAATGTTACTGCAAAAAACGCTAAAAAGACAGCGATCTCACGGTCCATGTACCCGACAGACAGCAACCCTTTCTCAGCTTAACGTTACTGCAACAACTGCTTAAAAGACAGATCTTCTGTACCCGACTAACACCAACCTTTTCTTGGCTAAACTTTACTGCAACAGACGCTAAAAAGAAGCCAACCTCGTGGTAGTCTCTACTAGGGATGCACGATATTGGATTTTGGCCGATATTCGATATCCTGATATTTTCAAACTCATTTTGGCCGATGCCGATACCGATACGGATGTATATACACATTTTTCCCCTGATATACTGTTCACTTTGATTCTACTGAAGAGAAATCCAAATATCTCTCCTGTACTACCTTTACCTTATTACAGTCATGTGTTGCAGATAAGGCAATACACAGGACCAACAACATTTGATTCTACCATAAATGTATCATTTTACAAATGTAGACAGACATTCACCCCTGAAAAATAGTTAAATTATTTAACTTGGAGGAGAATAAATTATATGCCAGTGCCACATTTTATTTTTAAGTTCAGACTTCAAACTTCAGTCCTTAGGAGTAAAATAAATAAAAATAAATTTTCAAATAAAAAATGTAACTCATCTCCTACTTTAACAGGTCTGCCAAATGCCTTACATCAGAGGAAACGCTAAACAGCCGGGAATCAGAAAAGTATTGCCGGCTAGGCATAGCCTGGGCATAGCATACCGTGGCTCCACCACGCTCAACGGCTGGTTATCAAGAGCAATACATTCAAAATTCAACTTTTACCTTTGGGTGGCCGCTGCTGTATTTTCTAGCTTTGTCAAAGGATTGAAGTAGAGGCTGCTGATGGGTTTTTGTCGGCGTTTTTTCTTCTTACTTTTCTCGGGGCTGCTCAGGATGACGGCTCTTGAGATACGTAATCATATTTGTAGTGTGGAACACGCCTCCTCGCATCACTTCTCCTTTACAAGTACTGCATATAGTAAGTTTGTTATCTGTTTTACATTCGAAATACCTCCACACAGCCGACATGTTGGAAGTTTAAGTTGCTGGCGCTCATGCTACGTTCATGGTCGTCATGTGCGCATAGTAAACAAGACACCCTATCGGCATGGCTCATCGGCAGAAATATTCATATCTGCCGATGATGACCATTTTAAGCTTTTATCGGCCGATACCAATGTCGTGCCGATATCATCGTGCATCCCTAGTCTCTACCCAGGTCACAGTCACCATTTGTTGGCTACAACCGCTGAACAGAAGCAGGGGAAGAATTTCGGCAGGGGAGGATTTTCGATAATACTTTGCAGTCCCTGTGATATGTAAAAATGAAATAAACATTTGCCTTTCTTCCATTTAGAATATAACTTTGTCTAAGTTTATGTGTATATGAATAAAAATATTTGTTGTTGCATAATCTACAAAATAATTTACTAAAAGCAGTTTGTCTATACACTACTACATCACATATTATGGTTGCGGGAATCATCTTACTGTCCAACATATCATAACCTTGAAGCTGGTGATGGTAGCCACAAGAATTTTCCATAACGTATCATACCATAAATTGCGGGCAACCAGTAGAGAATGTAAGTTGTTTCCCAATTCAACAATTCAGGCTACACTGTTGTTTTGCCAAAGTTAAATTGGCATGATGTCACCATGACGACTAAAAACATTCCCCATTTTGTTGTGTCCTCATCGAATTACAACGGCAAACAGTTCAATGATCCTTCTATCCATTTTATTTCTATGACAACTATACACGGGCCAAAATAAAAGCAGACACTCATCCCATAATGGAAAATTTAGAAGGAGAAAATACTGGCTTTAGCATTGCTGTCAGAGGAGATAGTATTTCAACTTAGCATATTTCCTTAATATCTGGTGACATATTGCTTTGGTTTCTGTTAATTTCAATGTGTTCTGTTGTGTCTGAGCATTACTTTTGATCCTTCAGAACACACAGTTTAAAGGGTAAATAGTGATCCTCTAATCACAGACTTGACTGAAATCAGCAGCATGTTAATCATCTGTGTTGACATGAATATGTGTATGAATTTTCTGGTTTATTTATTCTTTTTTAGATTGTGGAGCTGCAGTGTGTCAGAGATTGGCTGTGCTTCTCTGGCCTCAGCTCTGAAGTCCAACCCTTCCCATCTGAGAGAGCTGGAGCTGAGTAACAACAAGCTGCAGGATTCAGGAGTGAAGCTGCTGTCTGATCTTCTGGAGAATCCAGACTGTAGACTGAAAGCTCTTAGGTCAGACACCATTTTTTTACTTCTGTGCTGAGATTAATATGATGTGAAAGTTGTAGTGACACTAAACTGCATTTTAACAGTATTAACAGTATTGTAATGCTTAAGTTTTCTTCTTCAGTGGTTAAGTCCATTGGCTGTGGCGGAGCAATACTGAGCTGCACATATAAAACCTTAATATAACAAGAAAAATCCTATGCTGAATAATTTACTATGAAGTTCCTAAATACTTGATTTTCATCTGATATTCCTTATAATTTTTTAAATAAATGATGATTAAAAAAACAAAAATACTCTGAACATATATAAATAATCTCTATTTTAACTATCGGAAAATATCAAATATATTCAGTATAATTATCTTTTTCCAACATTTTTAAGAAGCTACATTATGCTGATGATACTTACTGAAGAATGAAGATGCTTTATTCCTAAAAGAAATATGGTAAATGTCTTTTGTTCACATTTCTCCTAACATATTTGTTATCTTTGTAAACTTTGGGATTTATAGTTGAATCTTAAATCAATATCTGTTGGTTTGTATTTGTGTTTGGCTGCACAACAAGAGTTTGTATAGCTTGCCACTGGTGAAGCTGTCAGAGGTTTAGAGGTAAAGTCACTGCACTTGTCTTTATTGAAGTAGCAGCATGCTGTCATTAATATTATTGAAGGCTATTTTTCACTTTTTGTATTTTACAGTTTTTAACCTGCATCCTGTTGGTTTCAGGTGTTTTGAGTTTCCTTTTTCAAAACTTCTACAATCTAAACCTTCTTCAGCTCTGAACAGATTATTAAACATTGAATGATTTCATACAGGAACACTGTCTTCTAAAGTTACATCATGTATTCTTTATTCAGATTGAGGGGCTGTGGTTTGTCAGATATCAGCTGTTCTTATCTGACCTCAGCGCTGAACTCCAACCCCTCCCATCTGAGAGAGCTGGAGCTGGGCTCCAACAAGCTGCAGGATTCAGGAGTGAAGCAACTGTGTGGTTTTCTGGAGGGTCCATCTTGTAGACTGGAGTGTCTGAGGTCAGTTTACTGACTCTCTGTTACTATTATAGATCTTATATGTTAATTAACAATAGAATCCAATTTTTGTACAAACATAACCTACATCCATAAAGTTTAAAAAAGATAAAAATGTCCTTTTGTTCATATTTTCATGTTTCTTGTACTAAATTTAGTCTCCAGTCACAAAATACTTGTGTTTGTTACAGAAACTGTAGAAAATGTCCACTGTTA
This sequence comes from Perca fluviatilis, assembly GCF_010015445.1. Lineage (NCBI taxonomy): Eukaryota > Metazoa > Chordata > Actinopteri > Perciformes > Percidae > Perca > Perca fluviatilis. Next base: position 26,300,242 of record NC_053133.1, read on the forward strand.
GTTGTTAAAGTAAATTAATGTTTATTGTGGTGGGTTTATCTAGTAGCAGTTATTCTAAATCAAGGAAATTTCAGGGAGACCGGATGTTGCAATGATGTTTATTCTATTAAAAAAATTGAGTTAGTCTGCAGAGCAACTTCTTCAATCATCATACATTAGTTTTATACATTGGGAAGATGGACCTTTTTTGTCTAAAATCTGAGATCACATTTTTATCCACATAATTTCTTCTTTATTCAGATTGTGGGAGTGCAGTTTGTCAGCGATCAGCTGTGCTTCTCTGGCCTCAGCTCTGAAGTCCAACCCCTCCCATCTGAGGGAGCTGGACCTGGGCGACAACAAGTTGAAGGATTCAGAAGTGAAGCTGCTGTCTGATCTAAAGGAGAGTCCAAACTGTAGACTGGAGACTCTGGAGTAAGTACAGGGTTGGAGTCAGTCCATTTTGGTTTCAGTAGTGTTTAACTGAACACAGTTGGTATCACAGCAGAGATCTAGTATTTCCTGTAAACCTCCAACCTTCTCAGTGAAGCTTTGAGAGAAGAATGGTGACAGGCTTCAGGATTGGACAGAGAGAAAGAGAATAGTCAGCCAATCATGTGATCATGTGTTTGAGTTGATGTGAAGATGACTGTTGTTGTTGTGTTCATGTCTGCAGGAAATAAATCTGGATTACAGCTGACAGCATCACAACGTGTACAGAGACATCAAACTGTGCTACCATCAAATCTGATCTCAAAGTGTTTGTTCTCTCATTTCAATACTAAACAACTGATCAGTTCATCTTTGTCACAGCTCCGACATCAGTCTGACTGAAGCCTGCAAATCACTGGCTCTAATTTAATAGAAAAGTATTACATTTAGTAACCATGTGGTCTTTATATAGACTAGAAGCTCTGCTGAAGTCCAGTAAACACAGCTGAGGTTTTACTGTTCAGTCTTTGTAATGTCAGAGCTGTAATATAATATATACTGTACATCTGTCCTTCTGCCATTTGTTTTATCCAAATATTTTCCTACAGACTCTATATTTACTTATTTTTCATGTAATATTTAAAAGTACAATAAAGATTCAGATGTTTTTTGCAGCTTTGAACCCAACAGCAGTATAGTTATTATTAAAGTGAGCAGTGAACATCTCTCTGTTTCTGCAGAAATGATGTGTTCAGGACTCTCAGTAGTTTATTTCCACTGTGAACTTAAGTGAAATCTGCAGAGCCAACAGACTTGATGCCCAAAGTCTCTGTAGGTCTGTGAGCTTCACTTCAACATGTTAACATGAGAGCTGAAAAGAAGCAGGCTACACTACACAGCCGCTCCACTTGTGGTCTGAACAGGACCGAAGTCCTTACTGGTCTTTATACTGGATGTGCTGTATCACTGACAGACAGCTGATGAACGGAGTCTCCTTAAAAATCGCATTTATCATTTCTGTTGTCTTTTCTCAACAGATGGAAGTGATCTCAGTGATTTAAAAGTTGGATGTGTTGAGACACAATGTGGAGTCCACCATCCTCCCTGTGTGTTCCTCTGGATCTGACAGAGTATCATCAGTGTATCTGGACTGCTCTGCTGTTGCTCTGTCCTTCTACACAGTCTCTGCAGACACACTGAAACTCCTCCACTCCTTCTGCTCCACACTCAACCACCTCCTCCTCCTGGACCTGGGTTTCAGTTCCTTTTTATTCATTCAGATATTCTGAACTCAAAGTGCCCCTGCAGATTAGTTCTGTAGATTACAACAGCTGTAAATTAACACATTTAAATGGATATTTCTGCTTTGCTTTCTGTTGCAGCTACACCCTTTGGAACAATGCTGTATTGCAGCAAATTATCACATATTTCTAGATAACAATGGAAGTTGATATTGCATGTATGAAGTTACCTTATTACCACCAATACCAGCCATTTCTTATATTATAACATATATACACATATCTGCTTGTAACAAACAGCACCTTAATGTTTTATTTTGTATATATTGTTTCATGTGAACAGATTAACATGTATACAAAACGATTACAATTTCACACAGGAAAATAATCCTGACTATTTAATTTTTTAGCACGGGCTCTGGCTTGCAGAAAAGCTCAGAATCAGGCTTGCTGCACAGCACAGTCTCAGGGCTGCTGGACAGCTCGGGCTCGCTGGGCAGCACAGGCTCTGGACTGATGAATAGTGAGGACTCTGGGCTGAGTAGAGGTTGAAGCGGGCGACGGGAGGCATGTCGTCCTTTTCCCCGTCTGCGCCCTCCACGGGTCCCAGGGAATATGGTCAGGCAGGTACCCTCAAAGGACTGCTGGTGGTCCGGTGTGCGGGCAAAACAGGTTGCAGTTGAGTTGACAGACAGGATGTTAGGGTCACACTGTTTGTAGCTGTACTGGACTTTTCCCTTCCAGCTAAAAGGCTGGCTGCTTTGGCCTCCTCAGTCTTTCTAGCACACATAGCTAAATATTGGAACAAAGTCATATAAGTCTGGCTCTCCTCCAGGTAGAGAAACTTCATCACTAGGAGAAGCAGGCAAAGGGGCAGGTGGGGTCTAAAACAGAGAACCTGTAGCCACAATGCTAGCTGGCTCAGAATCTGATGAGGAACTGGTACTTGACTGAGTGAAGCATTGGTGGAGCTAACAGGCTTGGCTGAACACAACTCATTAGCAGGTGGAGGAGTGGGAGTGAAAATAAAGTGTATAGCCCAGTGAAGAACAGAGTCCTTTAACCAAGGTTTTTCCGAAACCTTCACACAAGCACACGACAGAATTGCCTCCTTCAGACAATCACTGTCAGTCTCCTCCCAAATGTTTGAAGTTCCACCAGGTCACAAATCAAGTCCATCTGACATAGCGTGTGCAGGCTCCATGTCCAGATCGGTTTGGAGCAGCAAACTGTAGGAAAAGAAAAGAAAAAGAAACTGGGAACACCCGAAAAATAAGCCTCTCTGCTGGGTCCAATGTGGTCAGGTCATTCTGTCAGGAGCTTCAGGGAATGTAGGAACCAAGTGCAGAGATAGCCAGACAATGTAGTGAGCTTGAATATTTAATTAAAGAATATCCATACAACAAAAGGTGTCCAGAAAACAGTAGTCAAGGTAATCCAAAAATGAAGTAGCAATCAAAGAAGACCAGGAACCACTGAGACAAACCGGGAACACTAACACACAGAACTCAGAAATAATGACCTGGCAACAGAGAAGTGAAACACAGAGACTAAATACAAGAGGTAACAAGCAAATAAGGAACCGGTGATACAACAGGACGTCAAGGACTCACAGGAGACCAGCGACGAAGACGAAACCCCTCAGGAGGTCGAACAGGATGATGAAAGCTCAGCTGGGCCAGGGCCCTCCAACAAAATACGAGTGGCAGGAGTCGTTGTGGCACCGAACAAAGGCAATTCACCAATTTAACTAATCTTTTTTTTGTTTATTCACTTCACAGATACTTCTGGCTTCTGGTGACTAATTGATCAGCCTTGCATTTAACGACCGTCTTGGCCACACAGTGAGGAACTATGTGCATATGGTGTGTGCTGCCATTGAAAAGGTCATGATGCAGACATTTTAGCCCTGGCCGACTGCAGACTCACAGCATGGTGTGAAAAGACTTGTCATTACTGTTGACTGAAACCTTGTATATTTTTGTGTTGTGTGTATGTGTTTAGTTTTTTTTTTTTTTTAATGGTGTGAAGTATTGGTTTGGCCACTTCTTGTCAGCCCCCTCGTTTGCAAGTGTGAAAGTAACACCTACATGGTCATGTTGTCAGTACACCAACAGTGAGGCAGTCTCTACAGCACATCCCCCCACAATAAGCTTAAACACTACAGTTGTAACACAGAAAAGATGTTATTTTTTTCACTTTAACAATTGTCAAACACAATATTTAATAAATGGTTAAATTATTTATATATATATATATATAAATATATGCTGCAATCAACTGCTAAATTAACTGTGATCAACTGCTGTGATCAACTTCTAAATTAACCATTTTACTGATACTTTTGTATTCCACTCTGTAATTGGAAGCTAGTTGGTCTAGCTTGCTAATGCTCGGACTGATCATTACTAGTTGTACTTTTGTTTATGTTATCTCAACACGTGCTACTATATTCCGTTTTATATATATATATATATATATATATATATATATATATATATATATATATATATATATATATATATACAGTTTGCTCTTGAGAAGTATTCGCCCCTCTGAACGTTTCGACCTTTTGCCACATTTCAGGCCTCAAACATAAAGATATAAAACTGTAATTTTTTTGAAGAATCAACAACAAGTGGGTCCCAATTATGAAGTGGAACGAAATTCATTGGCTATTTCAAACTTTTTAACAAATAAAAACTGAAAAAGGTAGGCGTGCAAAAATTATTCCAGCCCCTTTACTTTCAGTGCAGCAAACTCTCCAGAAGTTCAGTGAGGATCTCTGAATGATCCAATGTTGACCTAAATGACTAATGATGATAAATAGAATCCAGCTGTGTGTAATCAAGTCTCCGTATAAAATGCACCTGCTCTGTGATAGTCTCAGAGGTCCGTTTAAAGCGCAAAGCATCATGAAGAACAAGGAACACACCAGGCAGGTCCGAGATACTGTTGTGGATAAGTTTAAAGCCGGATTTGGATACAAAAGATTTCCCAAGCTTTAAACATCCCAAGGACCACTGTGCAAGCGATAATATTGAAATGGAAGGAGTATCAGACCACTACAAATCTACGAAGACCCGGCCGTCCCTCTAAACTTTCAGCTCATACAATGAGAAGACTGATCAGAGATGCAGCCAAGAGGCCCATGATCACTCTGGATGAACTGCAGAGATCTACAGCTGAGGTGGGAGACTCTGTCCATAGGACAACAATCAGTCGTATACTGCACAAATCTGGCCTTTATGGAAGAGTGGCAAGAAAAAGCCATTTCTTAAAGATATCCATAAAAAGTGTCGTTTAAAGTTTGCCAAAAGCCACCTGGGAGACACACCAAACATGTGGAAGAAGGTGCTGTGGTCAGATGAAACCAAAATCGAACTTTTGGCAACAATGCAAAACGTTATGTTTGGCGTAAAGCAACACAGCTCATCACCCTGAACACACCATCCCCACTGTCAAACATGGTGGTGGCAGCATCATGGTTTGGGCCTGCTTTTCTTCAGCAGGGACAGGGAAGATGGTTAAAATTGATGGGAAGATGGATGGAGCCAAATACAGGACCATTCTGGAAGAAAACCTGATGGAGTCTGCAAAAGACCTGAGACTGGGACGGAGATTTGTCTTCCGGCAAGACAATGATCCAAAACATAAAGCCAAAATCTACAATGGAATGGTTCACAAATAAACATATCCAGGAGTTAGAATGGCCAAGTCAAAGTCCAGACCTGAATCCAATCGAGAATCTGTGGAAAGAACTGAAAACTGCTGTTCACAAACGCTCTCCATCCAACCTCACTGGGCTAGAGCTGTTGTGCATGCAAGGGGAAATGGGCAAAATGTCAGTCTCGATGTGCAAACCGATAGAGACATACCCCAAGCCGACTTACAGCTGTAATCGGAGCAAAAGGTGGCGCTACAAAGTATTAACTTATGGGGCTGAATAATTTTGCACCCAATATTTCAGTTTTTTATTTGTTTAAAAGGTTTGAAATATCCATAAATTCCTGTTCCCACTCCATGATTGTGTCCCACTTGTTGTTGATCCTTCACAAAAATTTATATCCTTTTGTCTTGAGGTCTGAACATGAAAGAAAAGAAAAAAAGAAAAAAAAAGAAAAAAAAAAAGAAGAAAAAAGAAAGAAAAAAGAATGAAGAGAGAGAGAAAAGAAAAAAAGGGAGGAGGGGAGGAGGGACGTGGAGGGAGCGCCGGCGCGCTCGCGAGACGAACGCGTGAGCGGTGGAAAGGAGGGTGGGTCGCCGAGGGGATGCCGGAGAAGAAAAAAAGAAAGAGGCGCCGGCGCCGGCCGCCCGGCTGGCGCCGCGCCGGCAGTCGCATGGACACCCTATCCGAGAGACATGAAACATGACACATATATAAGACATACATAACATGACATAGAAGGAGACATAGACATGAGACATAAAAAAAAAAAGAGAAAAAGAAGAAAGATAGAGAGATAGAGAGAGAGATGTATTATTTATATATATATATATATTATATATGTTATTATATATGTGTTTGTTGTTTTGTTGTTTTTCCTCTCTCTCTCTCTTCTCTCTCTTTCTTTTTGTTTCTTTCTTTTTTTGTTTTTTTGTGTGTTGTTGTGTTTTTGTTTGTTTGTTTTGTTTTTTGTTTTGTTGTTGTTTTGTTGTTTTGTTTTTGTTTGTTTTTGTGTTTGTTGTTTTTTTTGTTTTTTTTGTTTTTTGTTTTTTTTTTTTTTTTTTTTTTTTTTTTTTTGTTTTTTTTTTTCTTTCTCTCTTTTTTGTTTCTCTCTCTGTTTTTATGTGTCTCTCTCTTTCTTATATATGTGTGTTGTATAGATATATATGTGATATGAGAGGATAGAGAGAGAGAGATATAGAGAATATAGGAGAGATATATGTGTATGCATAGATATAGAGAGAGTGATATATATAGAGAAGTGTGTATATAGTATATATATACACACTTCTCCCCCTTTCTTTCTTTTTTCTTATACACCTACGAAAACGCACAATATACCTGGAGACATAACACGTTGACGGAGTTTTATGCAAAGAATGAAGGAATCCAGAAACTTGTGGTGTGAAAGTGCGGACCACTTCCTCAATGGACTGCATTCCCTCTCTGCAATGGAAGAACATTAACCCTCTTTTCACACTGTGTGTTCAAAGGGTGATGGACTGTGTGCTTTAGTAAAATGATAATAGTGGACAAAGACAGAAGAGTTGACACATGAAGAGAGAATTTAGCTTTTTTTTATTTTCTTTAAAGATTATTTTTGGGGCTTTTTCCTTTTTATTATGAGTGATTGGACTTTTTTTTTTATTTTCTTTTAAGATGAAAGGAGGGGCTTTCCTTTATTTTTGTGTGGATAGTGGGGGGGGGAAAGAGGGAGGGACACGCAGAGGCAGCAGGTGGGATTAGGACTTACCTTGAATGGCTGGAAGGAATAACTGAAAGGTTTGGGGAAACGCCATGGTATTTAGACTTATACTAAACTGTAAACTGTCATGTCAGACTCAACAGGTTGGAGAAATGGCCTCAGATAATAAGACCGTTGCTGCCCTGGGTCGACCTTTCACCCTGGGAATGCTCTATGATGCTCGGACAGATGAACTGATCCCAGGTAAGCATTAACTACATTCAAAATATTTCTCAATCTATCTCTCACAGTTCTACTTAAAGGAACTCTGAAGTAATTTCATAAAGCAGTAAAACTATTTCAACCATAGGTGTAGAAGACAATCCACTCCCCAAAAAAGATAAAAATAACCATTCAGCCCTAATCCTAACCCCTGACCCTATGAAAATAATTAGCAAATGCTTTGTAATTCTACTATGTAGATGTGACCATTTATTTTTTGACTATATTATGGGTGCATGATAAATTGATGGTATATTATCCTGCACAGAATATGAAAAATTGAATTGTAAATACTGTAGAATTTCAGCCGATTATTACGTCTGTGGAGCCATTTTTGCAACATCCCTGGACTACGGTTGATCTATTTTCTTACACTGCACTGTAACTTTTATTCTTGTATTTTATGTAAAGCACTTTGAGTTGCATTGTTGCTGAAATGTTCAAATAAAGCTGCCTTGCCCATGAAACCTGACTCTGATTGAGGATTGGTTCCAAATTAGTAAAAACTGTTTTTATGGTCAAATACCTTGGTACTGCAGAAATCAGGGAGTGAGATTATTAGAGCAGAAAACAGTAGTTTTGGTGTCAATCTTAATTGTGTGTGCAGTCTTCCAACTCTTTGCATTAAAGCGGGGCTTTAATCTACTCTCAATCCAGTAGTTCCTTTATTAAAGTGATGGTTCGGAGTAATTCACCCTAGGGTCCTTTGCACCATGACCTCGAGCCAAACACCCCCCCAGAAGCTTTTTTCACCTGGGTCTAACATTGGGAGAGTTAGCTAGAGTAGCGTTATCAGCTGAATAGCTTAGCACAGGGGCTAACGGACCCACGTTTGTATCTCGTAAGTTACCCCACTAATAATGCCCGAAATGATACCAAACGTCTACAGTAGTACAAATAGGTTATGCTCTCATAAAACGATGGATTGGAAAGTTTGTAAGTACACCAGAAGTTTATGTAAATAACACTTGCCTGCTGGCTTCTGCTCTCTGCTGTTGTTGCTGCTGTAAGACGAGTGCTTAGAGCCGTCTACAAATTACAACACCGAAAAGAGATGCAACAAAAATATTTTTTAATTTAACTTTTTTTTTAAGTAAGTGCTGTAGTATAACTAGCAGGAGACAAGTAATAATTGAGGTAAGTTTGGAGACATTACCTTATTTAATCATTGAATTAATAAATATTTTTGTTGCATCTCTTTTCGGTGTAGTAATTTGTAGACGGCCCTAAGCACTCGTCTAACTGCAGGTAACAGCAGCAGCAACAGAGAGCAGAAGAGAGCAGGCAAGTGTTCATAAACTTCTGGTGTACTTACAAACTTTCCACTCCATCGTTTTATGAGAGCATAACCTATTTGTACTACTTGTAGACGTTTGGTATCATTTCAGGCATTATTAGTGGGGTAACTTACAAGATACAAACGTGGGTCCATTAGCCCCTGCGCTAAGCTATTCAGCTGATAACGCTACTCTAGCTAACTCTCCCAATGTTCGACCCAGGTGAAAAAAGCTTCTGGGGGGTGTTTGGCTCGAGGTCATGGTGCAAAGGACCCTAGGGTGAATTACTCCGAACCATCACTTTAATATAGAAGCTGTTTAGGGAACTGCAGAAGAATATGCTGCAACATGTAGAAATCTAAATGATTGTCAGTTTTCTGTGACTTTACATTAAAATGATTTTCCTGCTTTATCAGATGACTGATGGTTTCAAACTTCCGTAGGTTTGACAATGTGGGATGATAAAACTCTACAAGACAAGATAACTGAAAGCTCTCAACACTCCAGTGCATTTGACATAGCTGCATCTGACTCCACTGAATCCAAGTGCACTCTGCTGGATGTTGAAGCTTCTCTGAAGGTCAGTTTCCTGGGTGGACTGATTGAAGTTGAAGGATCTGCCAAGTATCTGAATGATCAGAAGAAATTCCACAATCAGAGCAGAGTGACACTTCAGTACAAAGCTACCACCAACTTCAAGCAGTTAATGATTGATCATCTAACCATGGAGCCCCAACAGATGGATGTCATTCAGAAGAGCTCAGCAACACATGTAGTCACAGGCATCCTTTATGGGACAAATGCTTTCTTTGTGTTTGACAGTGAAAAGTTGGAGGCCAGCAGCGTTCAGGACATCCAGGGCAGCATGCAAGCTGTAATAAAGAAGATCCCCTCATTTGATTTCGAGGGGAAAGTTAAGATTCAGCTGACTGATGAAGAAAAAGCCCTGACACAGAAATTCTCCTGCAAATTCTACGGAGACTTCATTCTTGAAAGCAACCCTGCAACATTTGAAGAGGCAGTGAATACCTATGTACAACTCCCAAAGCTACTGGGAGAAAAAGAAGAGAAGGCTGTTCCAGTGCACGTCTGGCTGATGCCGCTGAAGAATTTCAACCCCAAAGCTGCTGAGCTGAAGAAAGAGATCACAGACAAATCAGTATGGAATGCCCAGGATAATCTAGAAGATTTAAGGGAAATAGCAATGAGATGCAACGATTCTCTAGAAGACAAAGTGATAGAGAATTTTCCTGTGATTCATAAACCGTTGAGCACTTTCCAAAAATTGTGTGGTTATTTTAATAATAAAAATAATTTAACATTAAAAAAAAATTTTAATTTACTCAAAAAAAAAAAAAAAAGAAATCAACTAGATCCACCAACTATCAGAAGATAGACAAGTCACCGATACAGGTACTGATCCAAAACGTAATGCTCTTGCGGTTTCACTCGAAATGCAATCGCACTTCATAAGAAATGGGCGCCACTTGATGTGATGGCCGATTACTTGAACTTCCCTAAATTAGGAAGTACCAATGAAGATCCATGGTACTACTCAGATGAAGTTGTTACCAAAATGAGAGAAAAAGCCAAAGCTTTCCATCAAATTGCCAACCCACTGAAGAACAACAGTCGATTCCGTTTCCTCATAGCAACCATTGCAAACAAGAACTACACAGGCGCAACCATCTACCATTACAAGAACCACATCCTGGTCAGTGAAGATTTTTCAAAACCTGTCCTCCCTCCTGTGGAGACCATCACAGACAGAAGAGATCTCATCTGGTGTAAGTCTGTTTCCATGCTTTTTTGATTAAAAAAAAACATGCTGTACTTATAACTCTCCTCCAGAAACCTGTTTGACCATCAGAATAACTGACAACACATTTTGTTTTGGTCTCTCCATCAGATGCCTGTGATCTCAACCTGGACCCAAACACTGCAAACTACCACCTCACTCTGTCTGAGAGGAACAAGAAGGCAACACATGGAGCACGGCAGTCATATCCTGATCGCCCAGAGAGGTTTGATAAACATCCTCAGGTGTTGTGCAAAGAGAGCTTATCTGGGCAACATTACTGGGAGTTTGAGTGGAATGATTCTTCTGAAGAAGCTATTTATGTTGCCATTGCATACAGTGAAATTGAGAGAAAATCAGGCCGTCCAGATAGTCTAATTGGAAGAAATACCATATCATGGGCTTTTGGCAAAACTGCTGATTCTGGAAATAAGAAACACTCACTTAAAGCATTTTATAATAATCAGGTGTTGTGGAGCAGTCCTTATCCCTCTGATGACTGTAACAGAGTTGGGGTGTATCTGGACTGGCCTGCTGGCACTCTGTCCTTCTACAGAGTCTCCTCTAACACACTGAGACACTTCTACACCTTTCGCACCACATTCACTGAGCCTGTTTACCCAGGATTCATGGTCTATTATGAACAAAACTATGCATACCTGTGTCCACTTGAATAGGAGTAATACTTCTCGGATTCTTGGTCTGTAAATGGGGATATGGGTTTACATTTTATCTTGAACATGATTCACAAATTTTAAACAATGCATTCAAACCCAGAGGGACCAGGAACATTGATGATGTAATCAATAGCTGGCTGTATGTGTGATTTTCTATCAATATGTTCACGTTGATTTGATGATTTCATTGCTTGATAGATAACATATCTATTTTTAATATTGAGTTTCTATTCTAATTCTTGATAGTTAAAGATAAAGAGCTTATATTGATACACAAGTGCTTCGTCAACACTTGTATGTTAAAATATAACTCATAGCTGATGAAAAAAGATTAAGTTATTTTGTTGAAATGATCATCATAAATTAGCTTAAGTGCCTTTTTGTTTTATTTAGCATTTAGTTTTTCTTTGTTCAGTATTTTCTTAAATAGTTGTCAGGAAGGAATCATGAAGTTAGTCTTTAAAGTCTGTACCTTAAGCTTGACTTTGAGAGGTAATTTCTGGTTTGGCCACCGTAGGAGTTGAAATGCACTCGGAATAGGAGAAAGTAATTTTCAGTTGGTTGTCATATACAATTTCACCACTAGATGGGATACATTCTTACACAATGTAGCTTTAAGTACATTGCTGATGTTCATAGAGTTGAAGAAATGTATTTTCCTGTTAATCAGTTGATGTTGATTTGATGCACAGCCTACTTCTCAAACTGCTTAGTGCTTCACAATCAGTTTCAACTTTCATCGCGTGTTACATCACAAATAATTATTTCTATTGTAACTTTGTATTTTATTTCCTGATACATAAAGATACTGAGCGTGTATAAACATGTGGTTGCTTTGTCTTTCCAAGTTATTATAACTCATAGCTCTAAAAGAACAAGGAGTCCCTGGTAACATAATTTTGTTGCAAACCCTGCTGATGTTTACAGAGCTGAAGAAATGTCAGATTCCTGTGACACTGCAACACCTGTTGGATATGTTTACTCTCTTCTTGAGCAGAATATTCAATAAAGTGGAGACCTGACTTCACCACTGTGTGCTACTTTCTTTATTTTAGATTAAAAAGTTGACTGTACCAAATATTAAAACCTGTAGTATTCATGACACATTCACATGTTTAAATGCAAATAACCCTAAAATGATAGAACATAAATCCTCCCAAGGTGGCGTTGTCGATATATAAAACACCGGTTATATGTACGTGTGTGTGTGTGTGTGTGTGTGTGTGTGTGTGTGTGTGTGTGTGTGTGTGTGTGTGTGTGTATATATATATATATATATACAGTACAGGCCAAAAGTTTGGACACACCTTCTCATTCAATGTGTTTCTTTATTTTCATGACTATTTACATTGTAGATTTTCACTGAAGGCATCACAACTATGAATGAACACATATGGAATTATGTACTTAACAAAAAAGTGTGAAATAACTGAAAACATGTCTTATATTTTAGATTCCTCAAAGTAGCCACCCTTTGCTTTTGTTGATAACTCTGCAAACCCTTGGCGTTCTCTCAATGAGCTTCATGAGGTAGTCACCTGAAATGGTTTTCACTTCACAGGTGTGCTTTGTCAGGGTTAATTAGTGGAATTTTTTCCCTTATTAATAAAAAAGCAAAGGGTGGCTACTTTGAAGAATCTAAAATATGACATGTTTTCAGTTATTTCACACTTTTTTGTTAAGTACATAATTCCATATGTACATAGTCATAGTTTTGATGCCTTCAGTGAGAATCTACAATGGAAATAGTCATGAAAATAAAAAGGAAACGCACTGAATGAGAAGGTGTGTCCAAACTTTTGGCCTGTACTATATATATATATATATTTTGCAGGAACTTCTTTCTGTCCGTCTGTCATGCGCATATCTCTCGAACCGTTAGTCTGATGGATTTCAAACTTGACAGGTGTCTACTACGGGCACGAGTAAGTGCAGTGCAGTGACGTTGTTTGGATTAGAAAATGCAAAAGATATCGGTAAAAGAAGCACACATTGGCTTTTGCGGCCCTATCTGCTGGCCACTCCCCCTCTCACACTACACACTGACTGAGCTCAGTGCAGGACCAGACACAGAGAGGAAGAAAGCAGCGGAGCTTTGGCAGCTAAAATGTGACACCTCAGACCCACAAAAATGTGCAAAGTTGCACTACTTTGGACTGTCTTTGACTTTGAATAAACAAACCACAAATTCACAATTTTAAGGACGTTTTAGAATCCCACACATGCAAAGCACAGCCAGCTACAGACAAGTGGCAGCGAGACGTATCTGTATATGTGTGTCCGTGTTTGGGGGGAAGGTAACCTGCACATTACACGCAGACGCCACATGCAGAGCGCTTTAGAACAGCAGGGGGCTCTTTTCCTGCTATTGTATTGAAGTGCTCATATTATGCTCATTTTCAGGTTCATATTTGTATTTTGAGGTTGTACCAGAATAGGTTTACATGGTTTAATTTTCAAAAAACACCATATTGTGGTTGTACTGCACATTGCTGCAGCTCCTCTTTTCACCCTGTGTTCAGCTCTCTGTTTTAGCTACAGGGTAAGACATCGCACTTCTTTACCAGCTTTGTTGGGAGTCGTACATGCGCAGTACCTAGGTAAGCATCACATCAGATAGTTATCTGTTTCTCCAACTTCAGTCAGTACAAGGCAGGATTAGTTGGGAGATTTCTTCTAAACGAGGGTGCACTTCCAACTTTGGGTGGAATACCTGCAGAACATGGACATATGGTGAACTAGTCTGTGTTGTAGCAGTGTTTTGCCATTGAGAACGAGCTAGCTTGCTACGGTTAGCCCCCCTCGTTTCGGCTAGTGATGTAGAAAGCCCTGCAGATTTTGAACAGCTCACCCAGAGACTGAAGGCAAAAGACATTCAGGAAACTGTATCTCACTCAAAACAACATGGATGTTTTTTTTCCAAGTTTGCATGCGTGTGGAAGCACCAGAGACACAAAATAAAACCCCAAATCCCAGAACAAAATGTTTTTTTCATAATATGGGCACTTTAAGTTGCTGTTAGCTGGCAGAACATAACGTAATCTCAGAGCTGAACCTGGCAGACACAGTTTTCATTAGACTCACCCTGGGTCGGATATACCCCAACCCGCCCACTTCGCTCTGCATCAGCCAACCTGCTCGCTGCCCCCTCACAGCGAGGGACAACTAGTCACTCAACGAAATCCCGACCGTTCACTGTCTTGGCTCTTAAATGGTGAAATGAGCTCCCCATCGACATCAGGATGGCCGAAAGCCTACGTATCTTCCGCCGAAGGCTAAAAACACATCTCTTCCGACTGCACCTCGGATAAAAAAAAGTTTGTGTGTGTGTTGATATATATATATATATATATATATATATATATACCCTTGAACCTGCACTTTCATATGGCTCTTTGTAGTTCTGCTTATTTAAAGCTAATGTACTTGCACTTGCTACTTGTTGTCTGGTGTTTGTACCTTTAGGGTTGAAAGCACTTAATAGGAAGTCGCTTTGGATGTAATGTAATGTAACTGTCCATGTACTGTAGCGTGCAACTGTAAATATGTACAGATGTACACCTTGGCACTTGAAATATTTTGTGGGCTTTTTTATCATGAAGTGTGTCCACCTTAATTTTTTGATTATGTATGTAATTGCTTCCTTTGTATAATATCAATAAAGTATTATTAAAAAGTCTAAGTGTTATCATCATTTACTTGATTTGAAATATTAAAACTGGATTTTAACTTAAACTCAGCACACAAGTTAAAATGCAACCTTGATTTAAAGAGCTCCTTTTCAGCATCATATTTGTACTCTTGGGGTCTACTAGAATAGTTTTACATGCTTTGATGTTTCTCATACTGCCCATTGCTGCAGCTCCTCAGTCTGAAACACTGTCTGAGGTCTTGGTCTGCCTTCCTGAAAAGCCCGGTCTGCTCTGATTGGTCAGCAGGCCCACTCTGTTGTAATTGGTCAACCAAGTAAAAATAAACCACTGGGCAGGCTGTGCTTGCTCAGGCAGCACCTATGGGCAGCACATGTGAAAAACTGGACTGGCTTTCTCAATCAATGACATCACTAATTGAGGAATTTCAAATAGGAATTTGGGTAGTTTTGGGGCTCTTTAATAAGACTTTATAAGTTCTAGTTTAGTTTTAATGTCACGTATATTTCTACCATGCCATCAAACTGGCTGGTTGTCCAACCCGCAAACGCAGCACGCTGTTGTGCGGATGAAAACAGTCTCAAAGGTTATAAAGTAAACAAGCCAAGTTAGCCCTCTCAGCTAATTATGTGTAAACTAATATAGCCAAAGGTAATAAATTAAATAAAAACACAGAGGCTCCGTAACCTCAATCAGCGTGAACCAAGACAGCCCACACAACTTTATTTAATCCTATATTAACAGCAGCACCATTCTCCTCTCATCTCTGCCATCAACAAGGCATTTTGACCCAGAGAACTGCCACTCACCGGGTATTTTCTCTTTCTTCTGATCTCTGTCAACCTGAGAGATTTTGTGAAAATAACAGTAGATCATCACCAGTTCTATGAAAAACTTTGTGAGACACTTTCTGGTCTGGTACCAAAAACCTTTTAAAGTCATTTATATCACCTTACTTCGTCATTGTGATACTGGTTTGAACTTCAGCAGACTGTCCTGACTGTCTACAATGCATGGCGTAGCTGCCACGTGATTGGATGATTAGATATTTATACATATAGATATTTATACATATTTTAAATAGCCTACACATTTTTTATTTATGACATTTTAATGACATACATGATTCATTTCACAGCTAGTTGGCTTGGTTCCAGGCTTAAAACTCTTTATATAAACATTTAATTAAACTTCAATAAAGATAAATGAATTGGGGAAATCACTTCCGGAAGTGGAGCTGTTCCAAAAGTGGGCGGTCATTGTTGGTTGCATGATGTCGGTATGAATGAATATTAATTTGGGGCATTCCACTGACTATTTTAGGGCAACTAATGGGCGTGACATGAAGCTGCCAATTAGACATTTAGAGTGGATTGTGATTTATAAAGGGAAACTGACGTAGGACGTACGTGCACCACAGTGTGACTACCTGTTACCAGTTTATAAATATTTTACATAGCCCATCTGCCTGGTTGTCCATCAACTGGGGGGTGATCAGCTGCTGTAAATCTTTTTTTAATGGCGAAAACTAAACAGGAAACTAACGTTTTTGATAAAAAGCAGTCACATTTACATGGGTTTCATATTCCTTGGTTAGTACTTGTGGAGGCATTATATAATTAGGCCTACATGAAATGTGCAGAATGATTTTTTTTACATTGGATATGGCCTTTTCTGTCTAAGTCCCCATCATTTAGCTCTTCTAGGTCAGAACACTTATTCAGCCTGTTAGTCACACACAACAAAGACACCCATCAGCAAACTTGCCGAGCTGAGCGGCACCACAGTGTGACTACCAAGGGGGTAAGCCTCTCCCCAGAACACGTAGCTCCTATGGCGCCATTTTGATGCTGCCAAGCCATCACCTCCTGTATGCATTGCATATCTGCCACATAATTGGCTGATTAGATATTTATACATATAGATATTTTACATAGCCTACACATTTTTTATTTATGACTTTTTAATGACATACATAGGACTTTAAGTTCTGTTTTTTTGTGGTCATGATTCATTTCGCAGCTTGTTGGCTTGGTTCCATGCTTAAAACTCCATTAATTTTGACGTCACTTTGACTTTCTTTACTTTTTTCGACATACTATACTATAACTTTTTTGTGCTTTTTATTGTATAGTATGTCACAAAATGTCAAAAAAGTCATAGTATAGTATGTCGAAAAAAGTCATAGTATAGTATGTTGAAAAAAGTCATAGTATAGTATGTCAAAAAAAGTCAAAAAAAGTCATAGTATAGTATGTCAAAAATAATAAAAAAATCATAGTATAGTATGTTGAAAAAAGTAAAAGAAAATCATAGTATAGTATGTTTTTTGGTTCCATGCTTAAAACTCCATTCATTTTGACGTCACTTTGACTTTTTTTACTTTTTTCGACATACGACTTACGACATACGACATATGACTTTTTTGTGCTTTTTATAGTATAGTCAAAAAAAGTCATAGTATAGTATGTCAAAAAATGTCAAAAAAAAGAAACAGTACAGATAGAAACAGTACATATTACAATTAAAGACTCACACATGGAAAATAAAATCACAAATAAAAACAAAACAAACAAAAAGAGGCCTTTGTGAATGACACGATCCTGCAGGAAGTGTTCCCGATCCTACAGGAAGTGTTCCCGATCCTACAGGAAGTGTTCCCGATCCTGCAGGAAGTGTTCATTAAATGTTATTCCCACTTACTTATAGCACAAATAAACTACACACATCTGGAAGTGTTCAGTACAGATTACAGATTGGCAGAGGGGAACTGAATTGATTTCAGATGTTCAAGAAAAGGATATTTTATGTATATTTTGTGGAATTTAGTGGTGGAACCTTTCAATGTAGCCTTCAAATTTTCTAGCTTGGAGTTGGACAAAAGTAGCCTGGTCCTACCACACTCTGGTACACTGGCCTGGTCCTACGAGACTCTGGTATATTAGCCTGGTCCTACCAGACTCTGGTACACTAGCCTGGTCCTACCAGACTCTGGTACACTAGCCTGGTCCTACCAGACTCTAATACACTAGCCTGGTCCTACGAGACTCAGGTACATTAGCCTGGTACTTTTATCGACATACTATACTATGACTTTTTTTCGATATACTATACTATGACTTTTTTTGTACTTTTTTCGACAAACTATACTATGACTTTTTTATAACTTTTTTCTACATACTATACTATGACTTTTTTCAACATACTATACTATGACTTTTTTTTTATCTTTTCGACATGCTATACTATGACATTTTTTACTTTTTTCGACATACTATACTATGACTACTTTTATACTTTTTTCGACATACTATACTATGACTTCTTTTGTACTTTTTTCGACATACTATACTATGACTACTTTTATACTTTTTTCGACATACTATACTATGACTTCTTTTGCACTTTTTTCGACATACTATACTATGACTTCTTTTGTACTTTTCTCGACATAGTATACTATGACTTCTTTTGTACTTTTTTCGACATACTATACTATGACTTCTTTTGTACTTTTTTCGACATACTATACTATGACTTCTTTTGTACTTTTTTGACATACTATACTATGACTTCTTTTGTACTTTTTTCAACATACTATACTGTGACTTCTTCAGTACTTTTTTCGACATAGTATACTATGACTTCTTTTGACATACTATACTATGACTTTTCTCAACATACTATACTATGACTTCTTTTGTACTTTTTTCGACATACTATACTATGACTTTTGCACTTTTTTCGACATACTATACAATGACTTCTTTTGTACTTTTCTAGACATAGTATACTATGACTTCTTTTGTACTTTTTCGACATACTATACTATGACTTCTTTTGTACTTTTTTCGACATAGTATACTATGACTTTCGACATACTATACTATGACTTTTCTCTCAACATACTATACTATGACTTCTTTTGTACTTTTTTGACATACTATACTATGACTTCTTTTGTACTTTTCTCGACACTATACTATGACTTCTATTGTACTTTTTTCGACATACTATACTATGACTTCTTTTGTACTTTTCTCAACATACTATACTATGACTTCTTTTGTACTTTTTTCGACTTACTATACTATGACTTTTTTTCAACATAATATATTATGACTTTTTAAAAACATTTTACGACATACTATACTATGACTTTTTAAACTTTTTTCGACATACTATACTATGACTTCTTTTGTACTTTTTTTGACATACTATACTATGACTTCTTTAGTACTTTTTTCGACATACTATACTATGACTTTTTTCACTATACTATGACTTCTTTTGTACTTTTCTCGACATTCTATACTATGACTGCTTTTGTACTTTTTTTGACATTCTATACTATGACTGCTTTTGTACTTTTATTGACATACTATACTATGACTTTTTAAAAACTTTTTTCGACATACTATACTATGACTTTTAAAAAGCTTTGATACTATGACTTCTTTTCTCACATAACAATTATACTTAGTGATTCTTTTCTTCAACATACTTATACTATGACCTCTTTTGTAATTCTTTTTTTAACACTATATACTATGACTTTTTTTGACCTTTTTTTTCGACATAACTATACCTATGACTTCTTTTAATTTTTTCTCCCTATTACCATACTTATGACCTCTTTTTGTATCTTTTTCGCACATAATTATACCATGACTCTTTTTTTGACATACCTATACTTGACTCTTTAACTTTTTCTGACATAATTATAATTCTTTGACTTTTGTACTTTTTCTTTGATTATAATTATAATTTTATAGATCTCTTTTTTGTGACTTTTTTTCCACATAATTATACTTATGACTTTTTCGACATAATTATACTATGACTTTTTGAATTTTTTCAACATACTTATACTATGATCTCTTTGTAATTCTTTTTTTCGACATACCTTATACTTGTGATCTCTTTGTATCTTTTTCGCACACATATACTATGACTTCTTTCGAACATAATTACTTTTTGATTTTTCTCAACATACTTTATACTCATGACTTCTTTTTGTACTTTTTTTCACATAATTATAATATGACTTTTATTTTTTTTTTTCTGACATACTCATACAATGACTTTTTGAATTCTTTCTCTGAACACCATATTATGACTTTTTGTAATTTTTTTTCTGACATACCTTATAATTTGACTTTTATTTTTCGATTAACATACTTATGACTTTTCTTCAACATACTATACTATGACTTTTTCTCAACATAATTATAATTGACTTCTTTTAAACCTTCTGACATAATTATACCTTATGACTTCTTTTTAATTCTCTTTTTTCTCACATAATTATACTCATGACTCTCTTTTAAAATCTCTTTTTTTCGACATACTTATAATTACCCTTTTTTTTACATACATCTTATGACTTTTTAATTTTTCTCACTACCAACTTATGACTCTTTTGACTTTTTTACACTATACACTCTTTTTATACATTTTTTCTTAATAAATACTATGACTCTTTTGTAATTTTTTCTAATTATAATATGACTTCTTTTTTAATACCACTTTTTTTTCACATAAATACTAACTTTGAACTCTTATTATACTATGACTTCTTTTAATTCTTTTAACATTCTAATTATGACTCTTTTTTTTTTGCATACCTTATACTATTTAACTTTTTTCAATTATACTATGACTTTTAATTTTTTTTTCTACTCTAATATGACTTTTTTTCAACATAATATACTATGACCTTTTACTTTCACATACATACTTATCTTTACTTTTTTCACATACTCATACTATGACTTCTTTTGTAATTCTTTTTGACATACTATACTCATGATCTTTAATTTTTAACATACTATGACTTTTTTTCATACTCATGACTTTTGTAATTCTTTCTCGACATTCTAACTATGACTCTTTTAATTTTTTTTTCACTCACCTATACTCCTTTTATTAAACAACTATGACTCTTTTAAAAATTTTTACTAATACTTATGACTCTTTGGAATAATATCTACTTTTTTCACATACTACTATGACTTTTTTTCTCAACATAATATACTATGACTCTCTTTTTTTAAATTTTTTTCACATACATATACTTATGACTTTTTACCTTTTTTTCTAATATACTGACCTTGATCTTTCACATAATACTCATACTCTTTTTTTCACATACTTATACTATGATCTTTTTAACATACCAATGACTCTTTTAATCTCTTTTTTCACATACTTATACTTGACTTTTAAATTTTTCTTGACATACTATACCTAATTTTTTGTCTTTTTTTCTATACCTATACTCATGACTTTTTTCTCACATAATATACCTTACCTTTTTAAAATTCTTTTTCAACATACTTATACTATGACTCTTTTGTAATCTCTTTTTTTCATAATTATAATTATACTTCTTTTTCACATACTATACTATGACCTCTTTCCATACTATACTCATGATTTTCAACATACTCATTACACTCTTTTGTACTTTTTTTTCACATAATCATAATATGACCTTTTGTAACCTCTTTTTTTCGACATAATTATACTATGACTCTTTTTTTATATTTTCTCACATACTATACTATGACTCTTTTGAAATTTTTTTTCACATACTTATACTTTGACCTCTTTTTTACTCTTTTTTCAACATAATTATGACCTCTTTTTCAACATACCATACTCATGACTCTTTTTCAACATAATTATAATTGACTTCTTTTTTAATCTCTTTTTTTACATACTATAATATGACTTTATTCTTTTTTCTACTATACCATGACTCTTTTGAATTCTTTTATTAAATTAATTATGTCCTTTTGCACATAATTATAATTATGACTCTTTTGTACACTCTTTTTGACAACTATACCATACTCTTTTTGTACTTTTTACATACTATAATTCATGTCTCTTTTAATTTTTTCTTCACATACATAATTATGACTCTTTTTGTAATTCTTTTCTCGACATACCATACTATGACCTCTCTTTTAATTCTTTTTTTCACATACCATACTATGACTCTTTTTGTACTTTTTTTCAATACTAATATAACTACCTTGTACTTTTTTCAACATAATATACTTTACACTTTAAACTCTTTTAATTTCACATACTATACTATGACTCTCTTTTTGTAATTCTTTTCTGACATCTATACCTATGACTTCTTTTGTATCTTTTTACATACCTTATACTATGACTTTTTTATACTTTTTTTGGCATATACTATACTATGACTTCTTTTGTACTTTTTTTGACATACTATATTATGACTTTTTTTGTACTTTTTTCGACATACTATACTATGACTTTTTTTGTACTTTTTTCAACACACTATACTATGACTTTTGAGATACTATATTATGACTTTTTTTCTACATACTATACTTTTTTTCATGACTTTTTTCCCCCCGACATAATACACTGACTTTTCTGACTTTTCCATATGCTACAGACAGCACAGACATTTTGCAAACACCTGCACTTTAATCAATTATTCATTCATATATTTATACTTTTAATAGCATTTAACAGCGCATTAAAACATATTTACATTTTTACTTCATACAGTTCAGTGCCGTTGATTCTAAAAAGCTCTATAAAGTGGTGACTGTTAGTTACAATAATATAATTCATCATACTAAATAAATATTCATACAGGCATCCCAACATTCAGCCTCTGGTCCCGCCCACCATAGGTGACATCACAGTGACTCATCACCTGAGCTGCTTACAGTGAGTATGCAAACATTGCAATCAATCAATCATAACAATATCATATTAACAATAACATTTGTCCAAGTTTCCTCCTGTTTTTTATATTCAGATTTTTTATCTTTATGAGTTTCCTGTTAACATGATTCTATCATTTTACAGGTTTCTGATCACCTGTGCAGGTACATCTCTGGCTCAGTGTACACAAGATACCAGCAGGACGTGCAGCAGGTCAGTTACATTTCTCCCGAGTAGGCGGGGGGGGGGGAGTTACCGGATATTGAGAACAAAGTTCATATACGTACATTTTAAATACTGCGTAGATAATCTTAATATTCTGGGATTGTAAGCTATTACTACTTCTTGGGAATGTTCCATTTGTTTCCCCAGTCTTTTTAATGACAAATAACTTTCGATTTTAACCATAAAACAGCAGATAATACATGTATTTTCTACAGTATTTTAAAAGTACACTTATGTGTTTATAATACAGTCCTTCCAGAAAAATGTTTTCTGGAGTTTTTTTGTGATTGTTGCGGGCAAAAATCCTTGATTATGCGTTACGTTTCCTTAAAAAATGCAATGGAATATGCTATATGATATTTATGCAATTTTATGCAATTTTTGATGAAATGCGGGAACTTGCAAAAATTGCGGTTTGATGAAAAACAGAAAAAAAAGTGATTCCTGCTTTTCGATGATGTTCACGTCACGTAATTACGTCACTTCATAACGTTCCCATGGCAACAGGGGAAAATGGCTGCTCTTGTGTGAAGTAAACGCAACATTTTTCAACTTTCTAAAAAGATATATTATGGGACTTTTTTGCAACGAAAATGCGAGGATTATGAAATCATGTAAACCCCCGCATATTTTGCGTGAAAATCGGCAATTTATGCGGCGAAAGTGCGGCATATTTAAAAAAATTTGATCGCGTTTTTCTGGAGGGACTGATAATAATACCGATACTCCATCAACTCAAATTAAGTTTCGGAAATCTTGTGTTCTACATAAATAAGTCAATTAGACTTAATTATTTATTGTATGATTTTCTTACTGATGACCCACTGCATGCGTCAGAGACCTGGATCAGGTCCATGTCTCACTATATGACCAGGATATGATGTTTATTTGTGCAAACATGAAACAGGATAATAGAAATGATTTACGAGTGTGCATGTAACCCATGATGATCTGTTCTCCATGTTGATTGGTCTTCTCTTGATCTTCCTGTGTGTCTAAACAGGTGGAGAGGCAGTCCGACCCAGGCAAGTTTACAGTCTGAGGGTTTTGGTCCTAGGAGGTTCACACAGTGGAGGGTTTCATCAGAGCCTGATCCCCAAACAGCTGCTTGAAGTGAACCACATGCTCCTCACAGTGCTCTCCTGAAGAAGAGGGAGACAGTCAGTCACTTTAAAAAGAAAAACAGATGTCAGCTGCTTAAATTCTCCCGTGTGTTTTCTCTCACCGGGGTTGAAGCTGGGACTCCCTCTCAGCCGCTGGTTTCTCTGCTGGAACGACCTGAACACGGTGTAGAACAACATCTGGTCTCCGGTCTGCCGCGCTGCGTCCAAAAACTTCCTGGATGACACGTTGTCATGGCCACCTGCGCCCAATGAAACTTTAGGGTTAGTCAATTATCAAAACAGCAGAGATAGCGTGTCGAAAAAAAGTCAGAAGTCATAGTGTAGTAGTTAGGGCTGGACGATTAATCGGAAATTTATCGACATCGAAATTCTGAAGCTGTTATCGACGTATTTATCCCATTCATCCCATTTATCCCAAAACTAAAATGTGACTTTTTGCACAAGACATTTTCATTTCAATAAATAGCTATAATAGTTCCCGCTTTGTGTCTGTTTCCTTCAATTATTTTAAATTCACAAAAATAAGCACTTTTGAATTAGAAGAAAAAAAAATTCACCTTCAATATTTGAGCCTATTTTGAACAATGAGGAAATTTTTTTTATAAAAAAATAAATAAATAATATCGTTAATTTATCGTTATCGAGGTAAAATGTGCAATTAATCGTGATTTTGATTTTAGGTCATATCGTGCAGCCCGATATTACGACGGAGCATTAGGGCCACATCAAGGGGGAAAAAAGATTTTTTTTTATTATTTATTTTGCATTTCGAATAAAGTCGAAATGTCGAGAATAAAGTTTATATTTCAAGAATCAAGTCTGACTTTTGAGAATAAACCAAACTACTAGCTTTACCTATAGTCTTCTACAAAATGCCTTGTGAACTCGTGAAATTATACTTTTTAATAACAAGAAAATTCTTTCTCTTTTAGCGCATAAACACAGTATGGTGATAAGTATTAGGAGTTTGAAGAGATTGTGCCGAAAACTGGGTCTGTTCAGAAGGAGAAACCACACAAACTTGGAAGAGGTGGCCAAATTCCTGCAAACTGAAATAGCTTGTAATGGACAGATGCAATAAGGGTATCCATGGTTACACCTACGCACATTTTGTATCACAAGACACAATAAGACAACTGATCAAATTGTTTGATCCTGAAGGAGTGGGGCTCAGGCAATGTAACCCATATCTATTATGTTGCCTACATGGCAGCTGGCATGTCTCTCTAATGTGATTAAATGATAAAGGAGTTGAATTTATTCTCGACATTAGTCTCGAAATGGTAGGTCAACTTTATTCTCGTCATGTTGACTTTATTCTCGAAATGCAAAATCAAGAAATATCATAATAATCCTCCATCATTTTTTTCCCCCTTGATGATGCCCTAATGCTCCGTCGTCATAGTTTATGTATGTATTGTAATTTACAGTAAGAATAACAATTCAGTTCAAATGAACCGATGCAGCTAAGAGACATGGTGCTCTTTGGATGCTTTTATATAGACCTTAGTGGTCCCCTAATACTGTATCTGATGTCTCTTTTATATAGACCTTAGTGGTCCCCTAATACTGTATCTGAAGTCTCTTTTATATAGACCTTAGTGGTCCCCTAATACTGTATCTGAAGTCTCTTTTATATAGACCTTAGTGGTCCCCTAATACTGTATCTGAAGTCTCTTTTATATAGACCTTAGTGGTCCCCTAATACTGTATCTGAAGTCTCTTTTATATAGACCTTAGTGGTCCCCTAATACTGTATCTGAAGTCTCTTTTATATAGGCCTTAGTGGTCCCCTAATACTGTATCTGAAGTCTCTTTTATATAGGCCTTAGTGGTCCTCTAATACTGTATCTGAAGTCTCTTTTATATAGACCTTAGTGGTCCCCTAATACTGTATCTGAAGTCTCTTTTATATAGACCTTAGTGGTCCCCTAATACTGTATCTGAAGTCTCTTTTATATAGGCCTTAGTGGTCCCCTAATCCTGCAAGGTGGAGGGTGGGGGTGTGGCCTTGACCAACTGCCACTTTGCTTGTTTGAAAGCCATGATGTCTCTCTCTCATGGGGGGGCCAAATTCTCTGGGCGGGCAAAGCAGAGAAAGGGGAGGTAACCTTGCTCCTTATGACCTCATAAGGAGAAGATTCCTAATTGGCCCATCTGAGCTTTCATTTTCTCAAAGACAGAGCAGGATACCCAGGGCTCGGTTTACACCTATCACAATTTCTAGCCACTGGGGGACCACAGGCAGGCTGGGGGAACTCATATTAATGTTAAAAAACCTCATAAAGTGAAATTTTCATGTCATGGGACCTTTAAGAGATTGTATCCTGGTGGATAAATTAAACACGGACATACCGACACTGCGGATGAATCTGAGCGCACCCAGAACCTGCTGCTTCGACAGCAGAACCTCCACGATCTCATCGTTGGCCGTGGACAGACGCTAAAAACACAAAATAAAGTGAAAATAAAGACACTTTTAAGAAGTCTGCCATGATTTAAAGCCAGTGTGTGTGTGTGTGTGTGTGTGTGTGTGTGTGTGTGTGTGTGTGTGTGTGTGTGTGTGTGTGTGTGTTTGATACCTTCAACATGTCCAGTGACAGCTGGTGTGCAGGAGGGTACGTACTCTCCAGAGACAGAAGCAAACACGCCTGAACAAAAAGAAAGCAATATTAAAAAGAAACGTAGAAACAGTTTACATTATCCTCATCATTTTATCTGTTAAACCATACTTTGGAAAATCTTTTTGACACGGACACCAAATATCTGTTGATAATTCTTTAATTTCTAGCTGAAAAAAATTATGTTTTTCAGCTTGATTAAGCCCACCGACTCTATACACGATGTGATTGGCCTGACCAGAGTTTGGTTTTTTCCAGCTCGCAAGCCAACGGAGAGTGCCTAGACCCTCCCTGGCTGCAAAATAAATTTGCTGCCACTAGGGTGCGTCTAGATTTCTAGGCTAGGTCTGCCCCGCAAGTCCCAACGGTCGGTACGTGGTGGTCACAGATATCGTCTCTTCTCCCTTACGACCTCAAACATAATTCCAACTTTGGAGACCACTGCATTCCTTCCTGCAGAGACTCTGACTTCACTGTGTTTGGTTTAATCTGTATATACTTAGCTATTTATTTTTTGTACAGTACTAGTTTATATATATATATATATACACACATACATATACACACACATACATATATATACACATACATATACACACACACGGTCAAACGTTTGGGGTCACTTTCATTCCACTGCATTACAGACAGAATACCAGCTGAGATCAGTTGCATTGTATTTTTAACCAGGGCAGCAGTTTTCAGATTACATTATGTGCTTACATAATTGCAAAAGGGTTCACCAATGTTTTCTCAGTTAGCCTTTTAGAATGACTAGTGCAGTGCCTGTTGAAAATGTGCCTGTTTGGAACGGGCCGATTGCTTGTGGGTCTGAGGTGTGTGTCACATTTAAGCTGCCAAAGGTCCGCTGCTCTCTGTCAGACATTCCTGCAATTTATAGATAGGGCCTTTGGAGCATTGGATGAATGGTTGCTGATAATGGGCAATGAGGATATTGCATCAAAGATCAGCCACCCACTCAGATCAGCTGGTATTATGTCTGTAATGGAGTGGAATGGAAATTTCAAAGTGACCCCAAACTTTTGACCGATAGTGTATATACATTTTTTTTTTTTCCATACTGCTTTGAACTTAGTTTGAAGACAATGCAGAGTCTGCTGTTCGTTTTGGGTGGGATTTATCTGTTGTACGTTTTTGTGTGTGTGTGTGTGTGTGTGTGTGTGTGTGTGTGTGTGTGTGTGTGTATATATATCTATCTATCTATCTATCTATCTATCTAGATAGATAGATAAAAAAAAAAAAACATTGACTAAAAGGGGAAAAAGAGTTGTCCGCTGTTTTTTTGCATAAGTGGGAAAGGCCAAAAATGGTTTAAGTTTGAACTCACCAGTGGTTTGGAGTCGCTGAGGACGTGATACTGCAGGAACTGGTGCAGCATGTAGAAGAGGTTGTGCTGCACCAACGTCTTTATCACCAACTCATACAGGTAATGCTGAAACACACAAACGCTACAGTTAGAACACAAGCTGAGTTTTCTCATGTGTTTTCTCATCTACATTTCATGTGAAACTGTAACAGACCGATGTAAAGAGAATCCTGCTTTATTCTTTTATAATTATTTTCATTATTTCCATCAAGAAGTAATACATATACCAGCATACTGTGTAATTTCATACTCCAATCAGAGTACAACTCCTACTAGTAACAGTATTCCTCTACTCCAGTGATTTTCAACCTGTGTGTCGTGAGAGATCGCCCTGTGTGCAGTGGGAAATTATCCGATTTTACTTAATTGGTCCATTGAGTTACTGCAAATAATTTGCCATTGTTGCGCATCTGTGCCTGCAATGTGATGACTGGCAGAGAAATTAAAGACTATTCTGTGTCAGTAGGTGGCAGTATAGCGCAATAATGACCTTGTTGATTGAAGACAATAGAATTACTGCCACCTGGTGGCAGTGACAGGATGTAAGCAGTAGGGCCGAGATCATCGATGTAAGCCTGGATACATTTTTAAAAAGGAAAAATACAGATTCTGATCTTATTAGGCTACAATGTGTCATTTTGTAAAATTTTTGGTTGGTGGTATTTGCTGTGGGATTTTTTTCATGTAAAAAAATGTGCCGTGGCTCAAAAAAGGTTGAAAAACACTGCTCTACTCCACATGACCTTAAACCACACTCATACATGATCATACTCATACTTTTCTCTCAGTCACCATACAAGGCTTCATATATGTCCTGCCACACCTGGTTGAATTGTTGCCTTGTCTTCAAACATTGATTTTTCTATACTTTAGGGCTGGGCGATAAGGAGAAAAATCAGATATCACGATATTCTTGACCAAATACCTCGATATCGATATTGCGAAGATATTCTAGGGTTGACAATTGGTGCTTTAACAAAATATCTTCACACTTAGATTTTAGATAAATAATCATCAGTAATGTGGATATAATGACTAAGTGGGGAAAAGGCAAATAATAGAACAGCTACAACAGTCTGGTAAGTTCAGAAAAGTACATCACTTTACTGTAATGCAGCCTTTACAACCAGGAAAAGACACTTATGTCATATTACGATATTACGATATCCAAAATCTAAGATGATATCTAGTCTCATATCACGATATCGATATAATATCGATATATTGCCCAGCCCTAATTTCATTAGAATCCTGCTTTAAAATCAAAAAGAAAAGATCTTCTGTGTAAACGGTGAGGTGTCACTCTGCTCGTTTTTCTTTTATTTTTTTAAAGATTATTTTTTGGGGCTATTCCCTTCATTATGTAGTGACAGAGGATAGACTTGAAAGGGAGAGAGATGGGGGATGACACGCAGCAAAGGGCAGCAGGTCGGATTCTAACCCGCGCCGCTGCAAAGGACCCAACATGGGGCGCACGCTCTTACTGGGCGAGCTAGAGTGAGAGAGCCCCAACTCTGCTCGGTTTTACCTGCACGGTGATCTGGAACTGGTTCAGAGAGCGGATATACTCCATCAGCACGGCGATGATGAATTTATGGGAGACACCCTGCAGAACACACACACAGACACACACACACAGACACAGACACACACACACACACACACACACACATACAGACACATTAAATGTATATCTTTTAAGTTATCTTGTTTCTGTCCTTTATTTAATTCTCTGAAAAGCAAATTGGTTTAAACTGTCACCTGTATTTTAAAGTTCTTTTTTCAAAAGGTTTTTGTCCCTAAACCTAAAAAGGATTTAAAATTAAAACAACCAAAATTCAATGGCGGTAATCATGAATTTTACTAGTGAAGAATGTTTCATGGGTTGCATAAAACATACATGTTTTGCAATCCAAGTTATTTTGGGGCATTTTAGTTGAAAGAAACCCATATTTCCGATCTAAAAATCTTTAAAAAACGGGTCTAATTTGACCCGAGGACATCACAAGGGTGAAAAGCTTGCGTTTCCTGAAGGAGGACAACAACTCCTTTTGTAAAATATCTCAATCAAGAAGTTAAATTATTTGAATCTGAATCCAACCCTTTTAACAACGATCCAATCAGGAGGTTCAAAAAAAGCTCAATTTTCATGTGTGTGAAAAACTATAATTTAGTTTCAACAGAAAACCAAAAATGAGACACATTCACAGAGATAGCCGGCTTCGTGTGGACGTACTTGAAATTGGCGGCTTACCTTGTAAACGTACAACTGTATTTCCAAGCAGACTTTTGTAAAATACTTCATAATAATACTTCATATTAATAGATTTAACAAACAAACAACATTTTCTTCCAGTCATTTAGCTTCATAAGTCGAGTGTGTAGGTTTGTGTGTGTGTGTTTAAATATGTACCTTCCTCTCTGTGAAGGATGACAGGACGTGCGTGTACATGTCTGATTGGTCGATGACCGCCTGCGTTCTGACTGGACGTTTGTGTGCTGCGCTGCCTCGACTCGGCCCGGACTCCATCGCCTACGAACACGAAACACCGTAAATAAAACACACAAACGTCTGTGGAGACGTGGGTGGCAGTCGCACGGAGGGTCGAGTTCAGAAACGTTTAATAAACTCACCGCGGTGTAGGTCTGCTCTGCCTCCAGGTATTCTTTATACACCTGGTTCAGTTTGTCAAAGACAGTCGCCACGACAGGAAGACTTCCCTTCTCCCCGCCCTCCAGAACTGTGGGGGAAACAACTGAACATTTTAGTTTAATTGCAACATATTACGCAGTTTAGTGTAGGAGCACCAGGGTTTGTTTGGTCTCGGTTATTGCTGCTTAAAATTGACTCTGGCAACTCCTCATTTGTGTCATTTGTGCAAAACGTAGGCTACTAGGGTTATGCGTTATGTCAGGGCATTGTGCCATTTGTGCAATACCTAGGCTATGGAGCTTTTTCCCAGCAGACATGTTGACTTGTCATAGTAGGAAAAGCACAGCTGAAATTGATAACCTTAACGATGGCTCAGTTCCATCTATTTCAGTGAGTCAGCATGCACAATACCAGGGTCTCTCCTAAGTGGAATGCAGCCATCAGTAATGGTTTAATACCAGGACCTCTCCTAAGTGGAATGCAGCCATCAGTAATGGTTTAATACCAGGGTCTCTCCTAAGTGGAATGCAGCCATCAGTAATGGTTTAATACCGGGCCTCTCCTAAGTGGAATGCAGCCATCAGTAATGGTTTAATACCAGGGCCTCTCCTAAGTGGAATGCAGCCATCAGTAATGGTTTAATACCAGGACCTCTCCTAAGTGGAATGCAGCCATCATTAATGGTTTAATACCAGGGCCTCTCCTAAGTGGAATGCAGCCATCATTAATGGTTTAATACCAGGGTCTCTCCTAAGTGGAATGCAGCCATCAGTAATGGTTTAATACCAGGGTCTCTCCTAAGTGGAATGCAGCCATCATTAATGGTTTATACCAGGACCTCTCCTAAGTGGAATGCAGCCATCAGTAATGGTTTAATACCAGGGTCTCTCCTAAGTGGAATGCAGCCATCATTAATGGTTTAATACCAGGGTCTCTCCTAAGTGGAATGCAGCCATCAGTAATGGTTTAATACCAGGGTCTCTCCTAAGTGGAATGCAGCCATCAGTAATGGTTTAATACCAGGGTCTCTCCTAAGTGGAATGCAGCCATCATTAATGGTTTAATACCAGGACCTCTCCTAAGTGGAATGCAGCCATCAGTAATGGTTTAATACCAGGACCTCTCCTAAGTGGAATGCAGCCATCAGTAATGGTTTAATACCAGGACCTCTCCTAAGTGGAATGCAGCCATCAGTAATGGTTTTGAATACACCTGTGCTTTTCCTACTAGGACACGTCAACATGTCTGCCATGAAAAAGATCTATTGGGGTTGAGCAATATGTTAGTTGCGCAATATCTCACTGTGCAAGGGCTGTGCTACACTTATTGGGGAGAATGCAGCCGACAGGGTCGTTCAATTAGAAACTGCCAATGAAAGGAGGAGTTAATGTGCTTACTATATACGTACCTGTATAATGTATATGAGAGCATGTTCTGTGTTGCATGAGAGTATTTGTTGAGAGATGCTTATTTTCTGTATGTTGTGTTGTCTTTGTAAAGCTGCGGAACGGACAGAGTGCAAAAGAAATCTCCCTTCGGGGGACAATAAAGTATATCTTATCCTCAATTTTTCACTTGGTGTTGCTTTAAGCTGTTTTCAGATCAAATTTCAGTTATTTTTCTAAGCCTGAATTCCTGAAAAAGTTGTAGGACATACAACACATTTTTTAAATTTGTCCTCCCCATCCCCACGATCAAATACACAATCTGACCCAACTACATTTTGAGACAATTAACATCATATCTTTTCAAATGAATGAATCTAAATAACACCACAAACAGACTGACATGTTCTGTGAGCAGTTTGCTAAAATGAAGACATTTTTAAAATCAGACACACAGGACAACATCTGCAGCGCCTAGAGCTGATTCGGATGTCAGCTTTGTTAAATGTGAATATTGTTCTAGTTTCTTCTCTCCTCTGTGACAGTAAACTGAATATTTTTTTGAGTTGTGGACAAAACGAGACATTTGAGACCAAACAACTAATCCATTAATCCAGAAAATAATCCACAGATTAAATCGACAATGAAAATAATCGTTAGTTTCAGCCCTAAACGACAGACAGACAGACAGACAGACGGACAGACAGACGTACTCTGTGAGCAGACAGACAGGATGACCATCTTGCAGTCTCTCCGTCGTAACAGGAAGTCCATCAGTTTGCCTTTGTCTTGCAGCAGGTTGACAGCCGGAGGCAACTTCACCTGCAAGTACCACAGGTAACCTGACCCACAGAGAGAGACACATTCTAATGTATAAGTGTTGAAGTAAGAACAGAATAATCATAATATCTATAGATCTTTATAAAAGTCCTATAACTCTGAACTCCAGGTAGTTTTAAAGAGCTTTACTGCAATTATTATTTTAAAAAAACCTGACCACGAACACAAGAAGGGCCCCATGTTGCTCCACACACACACTGTTCACTAAATAAATACACATTCATCGTGGTGGAAAGAGGAGAAAACACATCTGTTTTTGGGACACCAGCTGGAAATCTTCACATCTTTTACACTTCTGCTACTCTGCTGCTTTGTCATAAATTGGTTATTTCAAACAACAAGATGATAGTGATGAGTATTTATCAAAAATCTGATTGTGTAAATATTTTGTAAAAGCACCAATAGTCAACACTACAATATCGTTGTGGTATCGATATCGAGGTATTTGGTCAAAAATATCGTGATATTTGATTTTCTCCATATCGCCCAGCCCTAGGTGTGTGTTCTCCACACCTTCACTGGCACTGATGATGATGTCGGGTTGGAAAACGCTCCAGGAGGAAGAGTCTGAAGTGTCGGTTAAAGATCAATGTGGGACAAAAAAAAAAAACAAAGAAAAGAAAAAAACATGAAAAATTATTTTATCTTCCAAAATAGGTTCACATTAATTTTCTGTCAATCACCTATTGTACTATATGTACTTGTATAAACTGTTGGGGAGTTTCCTTTACAAACTTATGTTTTGTGTGTAAAAAAAATATCTTAATTTGAGTAACTAAAGCTGTCAGATACATGTAGGGGAGTAGAAGTATCTAGAGGCATGAAGAGAAAATACTCAAGTAAAGTACAAGTACCTCCTTAAGTAAATGTTCTCGTTTTAGAGGTAAAAGGATACAGAGCTGACATGGTACAGGAGGCTGAGAGGGAACGACTGCTGGACCTGCAGAGAGACAGAAACATGAACATACGCACACTGTGTGTGTGTGTGTGTGTGTGTGTGTGTGTGTTGTGTGTGTGTGTGTGTGTGTGTGTGTGTGTGTGTGTGTGTGTACCTGCCAGCGGTATCCTGTAGGGGTGTATGGATCGGGCAGGTAGGACAGGTTGGTGCATGTTCACGGCAGTATCTGGTTCTTTCAGCTTGATGTCGAAAATCAGAGACGTCTGGAGACACACACACAGACACACACACACACAGACACACACACACACAGACAAACACACACACACCCACAGACACACACACCCACAGACACACACACCCAAAGACACACACACCCAAAGACACACACACCCAAAGACACACACACACACACACACACACACACACACACACAGATAGACAGACAGACACACACAGACAGACAGACACACACACACAAAGACACACACACACACACACACACACACACATATAGATAGACAGACAGACACCCACAGACAGACAGACACACACAAACCCACAGAGACACACACACACCCACAGACACACACACCCAAAGACACACACACACACACACACATAGATAGACAGACAGACACACACACCCAAAGACACACACACACACACACACACACACACACACACACACACACACACACAGACAGATAGATAGACAGACAGACACCCACAGACACACACACAGAGAGACACACACACACACAGACAAACACACACACACCCACAGACACACACACCCACAGA
>NC_053133.1:26337081-26344581 GCF_010015445.1 Perca fluviatilis
CGTTCTCTCTCTCTCCTCCCTCCCTCTCTCTC
The DNA here is from genome assembly GCF_010015445.1 of Perca fluviatilis. Classification (NCBI taxonomy): domain Eukaryota; kingdom Metazoa; phylum Chordata; class Actinopteri; order Perciformes; family Percidae; genus Perca; species Perca fluviatilis. Next base: position 26,337,114 of record NC_053133.1, read on the forward strand.
TCCTCCCTCCCTCCCTCGTTCTCTCTCCCTCCCTCTCTCTCTCCTCCCTCCCCTCTCCCTCCCTCCCTCTCTCTCCCTCTCTCCTCCCTCCCTCGTTCTCTCTCTCTCCTCCCTCCCTCCCTCTCTCTCTCTCCTCCCTCCCTCTCTCTCTCCTCCCTCCCTCTCTCTCTCCTCCCTCTTTTATAATCCATCTCTACGTCCGTCCGTGATGTTGAGTTTCTCTGTGTTAAACGAAGCTGCAGTTTGAATAAAAAATAAATCTTTGAATAAAAGAAAAGAAAGTTCGAGAATTTCTGACTTACATGGTTGCCATGGCGATGTCCCTCTCCGACAGGCTGAGTTTGGCAGGTTTGGGGACGACCGGCAGCTCGATCTCAAACTTGGACATCTTGCACATGGTTCCATTCTTAAAAAACAACACACAAAAAACAACAGCCGAGGATCTTCTAAGTCAGATTATTTTAATGTTTTGTTGGATAAATAAATGTTTGACTCAAAAAATGTATCCTTCCTGTCTGTTTTTCAAAGTTTCTACAAAAATGGGTTTCTTTTAACCAAATTGCCACAAAAAAACAACACGATTGGTTCAATAAAACATTCTTCGCAATTCCAGCTGTTATATTTTACAGCATTTAAAAGGTCCCATGGCATGACAATTTCACTTTATGAGGTTTTTTAACATTAATATGAGTTCCCCCAGCCTGTCTATGGTCCCCCAGTGGCTAGAAATGGTGATAGGTGTAAACCGAGCCCTGGGTATCCTGCTCTGCCTTTGAGAAAATGAAAGCTCAGATGGACCAATCAGGAATCTTCTCCTTATGAGGTCATAAGGGGAAAGGTTACCTCCCCTTTCTCTGCTTTGACCACCCAGAGAATTTGGCCAGCCCATGAGAGAGAGAGAGAGACATCATGTCTTTTAAATGAGCAAAGTGGCAGTTGGTCAAGACCACACCCCCACCCTGCACCTTGCCCCCCCCCCCACCTCTCTCTTCCTCAATAGCTACAGACACAGAAATGGCACATCCTAAGGAAAGCTCATTGTGGGACTGGCTCTAGTGGCTGTAATTCTGCACCAAGGCTGAATTTCGGGAAAGAGACTTCAGATACAGTATTAGGGGACCACTAAGGTCTATATAAAAGAGACTTCAGATACAGTATTAGAGGACCACTAAGGCCTATATAAAAGAGACTTCAGATACAGTATTAGGGGACCACTAAGGTCTATATAAAAGAGATTTCAGATACAGTATTAGAGGACCACTAAGGCCTATATAAAAGAGACTTCAGATACAGTATTAGAGGACCACTAAGGCCTATATAAAAGAGACTTCAGATACAGTATTAGGGGACCACTAAGGTCTATATAAAAGAGATTTCAGATACAGTATTAGAGGACCACTAAGGCCTATATAAAAGAGACTTCAGATACAGTATTAGGGGACCACTAAGGTCTATATAAAAGAGACTTCAGATACAGTATTAGGGGACCACTAAGGTCTATATAAAAGAGACTTCAGATACAGTATTAGGGGACCACTAAGGTCTATATAAAAGAGACTTCAGATACAGTATTAGGGGACCACTAAGGTCTATATAAAAGCATCCAAAGAGCACCATGTCATGGGACCTTTAAAAAAAAAAAAAAAAAAAAAAACTGGTTTAAATGGTTTACAAACCTTTTCCTGACAAACAGCTAACAGCTAGCCAATGAGAGCCTGGCTATCAGCATCCTTTACCCTGGCCCAACTGGGCGAGCTCATGAATAGTAATGAGCTCAGGCAGTATGATGTCAGACTGACCAGCTTTTGTGATTGGCCTGATTTCTCTGCTTATTTCTGTTCAGTGTCTAGAGCTGTCAGAGGAGGTAGCAGTTCATTTTCACATTCACCACATAACACACACAGATAAGGACCTCACAGATTTAAAAAACAATTTAAGTAAAAACGGTTTTGTGTGGCAGGGCACCTGGGAGGATAACACAAGGGTGAAAACATGCGTTAGAATCTAGAATCTAGCGTGTGTGCTCACCCTGAAGGCGAAGGGCTGCAGGATGTTTCCCTGCACGGTGGTGGACAGCAGGATGACGGTGGTCTCGGGACAGTACTGGTACCAGTTCACGTTGATGCTCTGACTCTTCAGCAGCTTCAGACTGCGTTTGTCTGGAAACACCTGAGAGAAGAGACAAACCAAACACAACTCTGTAGTATTACTGTCCACCCCAGAGAACGAAAACTCTTGCTGTCCTCAGACCTTTAACCACCAGAAAATATTCACATTTAAGAAGCTGGGAAAAGAGATTTTTTTTTTACTTAATTTTTTCATAACAAATAAAAAAATTACTCAAACTCTACATTAAAGGTCCAATATGTAATATTTGTACTGTAATAAATCCAAAAATGACACCAATGCCTCATCAGATATTAAGGAAACATGTTAAACTGAAATACTATCTTTTCTGACAACAATGCTAATGTCAGTATTTTTTCTTTTTGAAATTTACGTTTATGTTTTGATCTGTGTGTTGTTATCAACGGCCCAGTTTGACAGCCAGGCCGGGTTGCCAGATCTACCTGTAAAAACGTAAACCCAGCACGCTACAGCTGTAACGGTAGTACAGCCATGAAAGCAGCAAACAAACGAACAGGATCAACAGAGATAGATTCTACCCGACCTAAAAAAAAGAAAACAGCATTTTTCTAACAGTTGCGTGACCAGAGACGTAACAACCCCCTGGTAAATATTGGAGATGTATTTGAAAGATGGAGACAGCTTAGAGCCCAAAAGGACGCAGAATTGGCTTATTTCCTCCTGAACCGGTAAGCATTAGCTTCAGGCTAATTTATCACAGCTACTAGGGGCATTTTTTGTCATTTCAACATTTGTGTACTCACATTGAATTATATAGCTAGAGTACCGGAGTTGGTTACTTGCAAAAACAATTGAGACAGTAAAGTGATCCCGACTGGTCCTGGCTAACGCTGCCTTGCTAACCCTGCTTACTGCTAACGTTACCGGGGGACCAGGCAAGCCCATGGCTGTTTACAGCATGTAGCCTCTTCAGCGGCTGGAGCCGACAACGGTGAGTTATTTTAAACCACGAGAGGGGGGCTGTAAATCGGAAAGAGAGGCCTGTGAGTTTGCAGTGTGTTTAGCGATTGTTGCCGTAATTCTAAGCCAATGAAGTGTGTTCCGTCGGCAAGGTAGTGGTATATTTAGCGTTTCGTATTGTAATTCTAAGCCGAGGAAGTGTGCCTGACTGGCGTGTGGAGAGGACGGTGAGGTTGTTGTGTTTTTAGCGGTTCATACTGTAATTTTAAACCGAAAAAGTGTGTCTGTCAGTTGGTTACAGAGCCCCGAATGAGCACGGGCTTTTATGACTGTCAATATAGCCAGAATCTAACGTTAGCTACTCTGCTGTGCTGTGGAGTAATGTCTGGCTATGTGAGACTAGCATCTAACGTTAGCTACTCTGCTGTGCTGTGGAGTAATGTCTGGCTATGTGAGAAAAGCGTCTAGCAACATTGTTGTGAATGCTGCGGTCTCAGCCTGGCAACCTCCGTGAACTTCGAGTCTGGGCAGGAGGGGGCGGGGGAAACGACTCTCCAGTATTTTGAATTTGTACTGCAGTAACTATTTTAACCGCTAGCTGCCAGTATTACACACAATATTACATATTGCACCTTTAACCCTTGTGTTGTCTTCCCGTCGACGACGCAACATTGTTGTCGCTTCCCCCCTGATGTTTTTGTCATGTTTTTCCAATATTTTTGTCACTTTGACATTTTTTTGTCACATTTTCGAGATGTTTTTTTCACTTTTTCCGTGTTTATTTTTTTTTCACTTTTTCCGATGTTCTTGTTGATTCTTTTTCTGCACCTCTGACGTATCTTTGGGTTTTTTTCCACGATTTTGAAGCTTTTTCCGACATTTTTTCAACGTCCTATTATCATTTTTTTTTTTTCAAATGCTAGAAAATTGAATAAAACACCCACATTCAATGAAAGTAGTGAACAGATCTTTTTTTTTTTTTTTATGTGAAGAGCGATGTATGGAACAATACACGTTATTTATTTTTGAAAATGGGTCAAATTTGACCTGAGGACAACAGGAGGGTTAAACACACTAATTAATAATAAAAATTACCTGGTAGAACTCTATTCCCTGATCTGTGATGAAGACGATCTCATTCCAGTTGGTCCAACAGAAACCCAAAACACTCGCGTTCTTCGTCTGCGGGACAAAACACGCAAAATACCGTCAATTTACAGAACAAAAAAAGCCATCACAGAGCTCAACTTTACTCATATTCTTAATCAGTTGTCACTCTTAAACTTCTACATTTCTCCTCACGTCTCAATGAAGTTATGTAGAAATTAGAATCAAGAGGCAAAAGGGTGGAAATACCTTTTCAAAATAAAGAGACAGAAGATACTAAAGCATACCTTGCATTCCTGGGTGAACTCTGTGTGTGGATAGTCGGGTATGAAGTTGATGAAGTCCTGAAGAGAACATCAAATCAATAGTTTAGGTCAGAGTTTCCCTTCCGGATAACAACACAAAATTAAAGCTGCACAGTTAACCACACACACCGCATGTCTTAGCTTTATAATGCATAACAGTAAAGCCGTCCAACAAAGTGCTGCCGCGAGGGACTAAACGCTGAGAGACGCATAAACACACTGTGAGGCGCTCGAGATTGTATCGCAATGATTTATTCCTCCACTCGTAAAATACAACTAGCGCCGCAGTTACCAAATGTAAAGTTACCTTGTGAGTCGAACAGCCTAGGGCGTAATCTACTTTAGACGTCACTATGTGCTCTAAGCTTATTTATTTGAAGAGCTTTTTGTTACTTTTATTGTTATTTTTATGTGGGATTTGTTCCTAAAGAAATGGGAGCGTTGAGAGTTGAGCTCGGAGGGGAACGAAATTAATTGGGAGACAGCTTTGGGACAACATTTCCCATTGTTCCAAGAACCCAAATCACCAGCAGATCCACTTCAACATATGTCATAGGACATACTGGACTCCTCAGAAGAGATACGTCTCTAAAGTCATTCCTACTCCCTATTGCACGTTCTGCCAACCTGACCAAACTGGAACTTTCCTGCACGAGGTCTGGGAGTGTGAACAGGTGCATGAGTTCTGGAATAAAACAACATCAGTAATATCTGATGTGATAGGATGTCGACTTCCTACTGACCCGATTGTCTTGTTACTTAATGACGACTCTAAATTACACCTGCTTGGGAGACAGAAGAAAGTTTTGGCTAGCCGGCTCGACAGCAACCAAGAAAATGATAGCTCAACGCCCACTCGCTTTGTATAAAACAGTGGTTGGTGTATTTTCTGGACATAGTTATGCTGAGCTCTCTACAGCAAGGATTAACAAAGCCAAGTTTTTTCTTTTCTTTTCCTCGAGACCGTGGAGGGTGGAGGGTGGGAGGTTTTCTTGTTCAAGTGTGTTTTTCTGTTCTATATTTTTAAATTGGAAAAATAATAAAAAATGTATCTTAAATATTTTTTTTATTATTATTTTTTTTTATTTAAGATAAAATACAATTTCAGTGTCACTTTTGATAAGAGGGCACATCTGTTTTTTTATAAAAAGAAAGGAATATGTTTCAGTCATTTGTCTGCAGTTATAAACGATCCTGAGAAAATCGTATCGTGAACGTAAAATCGTTAAATCGTATCGAATCATCGTTACATCACTACTGACCAGACAGCGTCAGTGTCTAGTTCTCACCACAGATTTCGAAGTCCTCTGAACTGCCAAGATCTTATTTCCGATGGAGAACTTGATACACTTCACTTCTCCTTTATCGTCCATTCTGAGAAGGAAAACGAGCACATTACACGATCAATATTCGGGATTATTGTTTTCACATTTAACACCACGGATGCAGATTCAAAATTGCCGATAATAAAAAAAGGTCAACAACATCACTAATTCCCTACACAGGCTGATGTACCTGAAGGCAACGCTGCTCTTGTCGTCCGGACCTTTGACCACCACCCCCGTGGCTCCACCTGAACGCACGGCAAACACCTGCAGCCAGAAAAAAAACCATCAGAAAACCACATACGCATCGACAGAATGAAAAGTTATCTTTGTCGTTTCTATTCTTCTCCGGGCTCGGGTTGCAGGGCGAGCCGAGCCACATTGACCAGCTCTGACTGGAAGATCCAGAGGCGTTTCCAGGCCTGGGTGGAGACATCAGGTGGATGCAAAGTCTCTTATTGGATATAATTCATAATTTAATTTATACTGTTTATTGATCCCCAGTGGGGAAATTACAATTTACACACTGAAATGCACACAGACATGTTCAGGACCTATTCATGCACAAATGGAGAGATTTCAGAGTGAGTGGGCTGCCAGTGCTGGACCAGCGCCCTGAGCGATTGGGGGGGGTACGGTGCCTTGCTCAAGAGCACCTGGCAGTGCCCAGGAGGTGAACTGGCATCTCTCCAGCTACCAATCCACACTCTGTACTTTGGTCTGTACTGGGACTTGAACCAGAGACCCTCCGGTTCCCAACCCAAGTCCCTACGGACTGAGCTACTCGCTTGAACCGGAAGTCCTTCAGTCCCTCCTTCTGTCCCTCCTTCAGTCCCTCCTTCTGTCCCTCCTTCAGTCCCTCCTTCTGTCCCTCCTTCTGTCCCTCCTTCTGTCTCTCCTCCTGTCCCACCTTCTGTCTCTCCTCCTGCAGCCCTCTCCTTCTTGAATAGGGGTCAGGGGAGGGGTCTTCTTTGATCTTTTGGCTACCTCATTTCATCCTCTCTTTTCGATACTGCCTAAAACGCTGGTATCGGTAAGTACTGGAGTTTATGCACCGATCTGATACCACGTAATAAACCTAAAGAAAATCTACGTTAAAAGTAGTTTATTTATGTTATTTTTCCGTTATAACTGACTGTCAAACTGGATATTAAAGAAAGTTCTGGGGCATTCATTGTTTGTGTTAGTTCATGTTTCACAAAGAGTTTAACCTGAGCAAGACCGACAACAGAGATAGAAATCATATCTCATCCATACAGGGATAGTAGTATACAGCTGTTATACATCATATCTCATCCATACAGGGATAGTAGTATACAGCTGTTATACATCATATCACATCCATACAGGGATAGTAGTATACAGCTGTTATACATCATATCACATCCATACAGAGATAGTAGTATACATCTGTTATACATCATATCACATCCATATACAGAGATAGTAGTTTATTTTTTTTTTTTTATTTTTTTTTTTTTTTTTTTTTTTTTTTTTTTTTTTTTTTTTTTTATTTTTTTAATTTTTATTATTTTTTTTTTTTTTTTTATTTTATATATATTTATTAAAAGTTTTTTTTTTTTTTTTTTTTTTTTTTATATTATAAAAAAAGAAAGTTATTTTTTTTTTTTTTTTTTTTTCTTTTCCCTTCCTACAAAGAAATATTAGTATACAGCTGTTAAA
>NC_053133.1:26347081-26352081 GCF_010015445.1 Perca fluviatilis
ACATGTCTGGCCCTTGGTGTGAAGTTGAGTTTGACACCCCTGCTGTATATAAGCATATCTTTTTGACTTTTTCTGTAATAATATGATATTGTGAAGTGAACTTGTGAACTTATCCTTTTGTTTGTTCTTTGGTAAAGTCTGATTGATTTGTCTATGTCTATGTTTGTGTTTGTATTTAGTTTTCTCTTTTACTAAATACTGTTGATTGTTCAAGATAAATCAAATAAAAAATCAAATCAAATACATATTTTTGTCTATGATAATCCAGATAATAAGGCTCTTAAATATCTGATTAATTTAATTATTATACAACATTAAAAGTTTGGTGAGTTTATATTTTTGGATATTACTCTTTTATTCTGAAAAAGGAAGGTCGGAAGTCTTCTTGTTTTTGCTGCTGTTGTCATGTGACAACTGCGTTCTCCCTCTGACAGATCAGATAGAGACTCAGCCAATGGTGATGGTCTGGCACATCCTCCTCTGATAGGCCAAAAATATATATAAAAATATATATATATATATATATTTAAAAAAAAGTTTTTATTATTATAATTTTTAGGAGGGCTGAGATGAAATTGACTTGAGCCCCCCCAAAATGGGTCTAAAATCACCAATATCAACAGGCATAATGAAAAAAATCCTTTTTCTCCATGTTTCAGTGAATAAAATGTTGTATTTATGAGGCTGTGAATGATATCTGAACAAAGCCCTGTGTAAAAAGCTTCAGAATATAGAATATATTTTAAAGTTTAGCGTCTGTACGTGTTACTGAAGTAGAGAGTCTGAGACCAAAACCTTTAAATATATGGATCGTAAAACTCCCGACATTTTAAAGAAACTAACAGATATCAACATGAAACTTCCCCAGTGGATTACTGACATTAAGAAGATTACTTTCTGTGTGAAAAGTTTTCTGAAATGTTATGTTTAAATATGCAAATGAGGTATTATCTGCTGCTAACTTTTGGTCAATTTAGAAGAAATCTACAGGTGCAAACAGACAAAGTGTAGTAAAATAAATCTACTAGTCTGAAAGAAGACGTTTTAGGGAAGATAAAGAGCCCAACATCTCTAAATCGAGCCAGTGAATTAAAAAAAGAAGTTTGACTGTAGTGTTACGGCTTTAATGGTTTGGTGCATTTTTTGTGCAAAATCCAATATTCTAAAAGATCTGTACCGAATAATAGTTTGAACATGTAAAGATATGGATTGTTAAATTCAGAAATTGTATCTACTAAAAACCTCTGCATCCTATAACTTTTATCATATATAATTATATCCTATAACATGGTTTCTGGGGCAGCTGTGGCTCAGTGGCAGAGCGGTCGCCTGCCAAGGTTGGTGGTTCGATCCCTGGCCCGGCAGTCCCATGTTGAAGTGTCCTTGGGCAAGACACTGAAACCCGAGTTGCTCCCGATGCTGCGCCATCGGTGTGTAAACAGTGTCTGAATGTTTATCTGATGAGCAGGTGGCACCTTGTACAGCAGCCTTGGCCACAGTGTGTGAATGGTGAATGGTTCCTGTACTATGTTAAAGCGCTTTGAGTAGTCGTTAAGACTAGAAAAAAGCTATATCAATCCCTAAACTAACCGGTTCATGCCTGCCGTATCTGGCCTTAAATGAGAGAAACCGTTTAGTAACTTTGTGCTAAATATGGCAAACCTTTGAGTGTTTAAAGGTCCCATGACGTGCTGCTTTTGGATGCTTTTATATAGGCCTTAGTGGTCCCCTAATACTGTATCTGAAGTCTCTTTTATATAGACCTTAGTGGTCCCCTAATACTGTATCTGAAGTCTCTTTTATATAGACCTTAGTGGTCCACTAATACTGTATCTGAAGTCTCTTTTATATAGGCCTTAGTGGTCCCCTAATACTGTATCTGAAGTCTCTTTTATATAGACCTTAGTGGTCCACTAATACTGTATCTGAAGTCTCTTTTATATAGACCTTAGTGGTCCCCTAATACTGTATCTGAAGTCTCTTTTATATAGACCTTAGTGGTCCCCTAATACTGTATCTGAAGTCTCTTTTATATAGACCTTAGTGGTCCCCTAATACTGTATCTGAAGTCTCTTTTTATATAGCCCTTAGTGGTCCCCTAATACTGTATCCGAAGTCTCTTTTATATAGGCCTTAGTGGTCCCCTAATACTGTATCTGAAGTCTCTTTTATATAGACCTTAGTCGCCCCTAATACTGTATCTGAAGTCTCTTTTATATAGACCTTAGTGGTCCCCTAATACTGTATCTGAAGTCTCTTTTATATATAGGCCTTAGTGGTCCCCTTTATACTGTATCTGAAGTCTCTTTCCCGAAATTCAGCCTTGGTGCAGAATTACAGCCACTAGAGCCAGTCCCACAATGAGCTTTCCTTAGGTTGCGCCATTTCTGTGTCTGTAGCTATTGAGGAGGAGAGAGGGGGCAAGGTGGAGGGGGGGGGTGTGGCCTTGACCAACTGCCACTTTGCTCGTTTGAAATCCATAATGTCTCTCTCTCATGGGTGGGTCAAATTCTCTGGGCGGGCAAAGCAGAGAAAGGGGAGGTAACCTTGCTCCTTATGACCTCATAAGAAGAAGATTCCTGATTGGTCCATCTGAGCTTTCATTTTCTCAAAGGCAGAGCAGGATACCCAGGGCTCGGTTTACACCTATCACCATTTCTAGCCACTGGGGGACCATAGGCAGGCTGGGGGAACTCATTAATGTTAAAAAAAAAACACTCAAAGTGACATTTTCATGCCATGGGACCTTTAATTTATCAAATATCATAATTTTGAGGCGTGGCAGTAGCTCAGTCTGTAGGGAGCTGGGTTGGGAACTGGAGAGGTGCCAGTTCACCTCCTGGGCACTGCCAAGGTGCTCTTGAGCAAGGCACCTTTCCATGAGTAGCCCCCTCACTCTGACATCTCTCCATTAGTGCGTGTGTAATTCAGGCCTGTGTGTAATGTGTATAATGATTACAAAAGAGTGAAAACATTGTAATTTCCCTTGCCGGATTAATAAAAGTGTACATTATTATGAATATTTTTTATAAAACAAACTGAAAAAGAAGACAAAAAGTTTCCATTTGAACCCTTTAATGTCAGCACTGGTCTATAGACCGTTTCACAGCGATTCTTTAGAATAAATCCACCAAAACACCAGATTTTCTGAATTAAAGTTACACAATCTAAGAGCTACTTGTATCATATTTCATCACTGCAAACATCTTTCTACATTACATGACACCATGCAGAGATTACTTCTCGATTACTTGCATTTGTTTCTTTTGCGCTTCAATCTCATGTGTTACATTTAATAACCCCCGTTAGCTTTCGCTTCCACAAACTCACAACACCAAAATCAAACAGTGACCTTTGACCCCCACCTCCCCAAATTTGACCCTTAAATAGGACAGAGAGACAAACAGAAAAGACAGAAAGTAAACTGAGCCTTCCTCAGCTTTCAGGTGTGATCTCCAACTTTTTCTCTTCTCTTTTCAGCTGTAAGTTAAAGTGATGGTTCGGAGTAATTTCACCCTTAGGTCCTTTACACTTTGACACTCTGGGTTTTACTTCTTTACATTGGGAGTGGGCGTAGAGTAGCGTTAGCCGCTGAATAGCTTAGCGCAGAGGCTAATGGATCCGAAGTGTCTCTTAACATTACCCCACTAATAATGCCCGAAATGATACCAAAGGTCTACACTAGTATATATAGGTTATGCACTCATAAAACGATGGATTGTAAAGTTTGTAAGTACACCAGAAGGTTATGTAAATAACACTTGCCTGCTGGCTTCTGCTCTCTGCTGTTGTTGTTGCTGCTCTAAGACGAGTGCTTAGGGCCGTCTAGAAATTACAACACCGAAAAGAGATGCAACAAAAATATTTATTAATTTAACTTATTTTTTTAAAGTAAGTGCTGTAATATAACTAGCAGGAGACAAGTAATAATTGAGGTAAGTTTGGAGACATTACCTTATTTAATCATTAAATTAATAAATATTTTTGTTGCATCTTTTTTCGGTGTTGTAATTTGTAGATGTCCCTAAGCACTCTTTACCCCGGGACAGGTTAGCAGCAGCAGCAGCAGAAAAGCCAGCAGGCAAGTGTTATTTACATAAACTTCTGGTGTACTTACAAATTTTACAATCCATCGTTTTATGACAGCATAACCTATTTGTACTAGTGTAGACGTTTGGTATCATTTCGGGCATTATTAGTGGGGTAATGTTAAGAGACACTTCGGATCCATTAGCCTCTGCGCTTAAGCTATTCAGCTGGTAACCACGCTACGCTTAACGCCCTACCATGTTCGACCCAGGTGAAAAAAGCTTCTGGGGGGGTGTTTGGCTCGAGATCATGGTGCAAAGGACCCTAGGGTGAAATTACTCCGAACCATCACTTTAAAAAATGTAAATCTTATTGGCACATATGGATTTAAGTAGAACGGAGAAACGATGAGAATTACTAAATAAATGGGAAGAAAAATAGACTTGACATCTGATAGTTTGGGCTGGGGAGTTAACCTTAAATCTTAAAAAAAAAAAAAACATGTCTTATCCGTTTTCATAATACTTGGTGGAGGAGTGCAGCATGTTATTAGCAATTAGTTTTTACTTCTGTAAACATTGTGGGTCTTATTTTAAGGATCTAAGTGCACGGTGTGAAGCGCCCGGCGCAGGTGTGTTTAGGGCGTGTCCAAATCCACTTTTGCTAGTTTGACGGCAGAAAAAAGGGTCCGTGTGCCGGGCGCCTGGTTCTAAAGGGTTGTACTTAGTGTCTTCATTAATCAGAGGTGTGTTTTGGGTGTAACATGCAATCAACCAATCAGAGATCAGCTCCCATTCCCTTTAAAAGCCAGGCGCGTTTGGACCTTGGAGCATTGCTGTTATGGAGGATTTGCACCCTAATATTTTTATTTGTAATCTTCTGCATGTGTGTGTGCTGCTGTGTGTCCCTGTGTGTGTAACAAGCATAGTGTGTGTCCCTGTGTGTGTGTAACAAGCATAGTGTGTGTCCCT
>NC_053133.1:26357081-26369581 GCF_010015445.1 Perca fluviatilis
GTTTTACATAACTACACAACTATAACATAGCATTATAGCGCTACAAAAACCTCTAAGCACCTGTACTGTAGCACTAAATCAAATGAATGTAACTTAATTCAGCGTTACTTGACACAAACTAACTTCCCAATCTATTGATTAAATAATCAATCAGAACTGATGTAAATCTTAGAAACAAAACGCATTTATTGTGATTTCTTTTGGGGTGAATTTTTATTTTTTTTTTTAGATTATATTCTCTAGAAGAATTTTTTTTAATTTTAGTTTTACGAATGATTCACCTAAACTAAAACTACATCATATCCTTTACCAGCCAAACAGAGCTTCTTTACAAATTAGAGATGTTCCGATACCGATACTGGTCTCCGATACCGCCTAAAACGCTGGTATCGGTATCGGGAAGTACAGTTTATGCACCGATACGATACCACAAAATGGTATCGGATCGTCTCTATTACAAATGAAATAAATGTCTGACTGACTGACATGTGATGTGCATTCTTCTTAGAAACACAATCAGCTTTTAGAAATGTCTCATAATACAGTATCTCACAAAAGTGAGTACACCCCCCTCACATTTTAGTAAATATTTCATTATATCTTTTAATGGGACAACACTGAAGAAATTACACTTTGCTACAATGTGAAGTATTAAGTTTCCAGCTTGTATAACAGTGTAAATGTGCTGTCCCCTCAAAATAACTCAACACACAGCCATTAATGTCTAAACCGCTGGCAACTAAAGTCAGTCCACCCCTATGTTAAATTCCCATAGAGGCAGGCAGATGTTTATTTTGAAGGGCCAGTTATTTCATGGATCCAGGATACTATGCATCCTAATAAAAGTTCCCTTGGCCTTTGGAATTAAAATAGCCCCCCCCACATCATCACATACCCTTCACCATACCCCCACATCATCACATACCCTTCACCATACCCCCACATCATCACATACCCTTCACCATACCCCCCACATCATCACATACCCCTTCACTATACCCCCACATCATCACATACCCTTCACCATACCCCCCACATCATCACATACCCTTCACCATACCCCCCACATCATCACATATCCTTCACCATACCCCTACATCATCACATACCCCTTCACTATACCCCCACATCATCACATACCCTTTCACCATACCCCCACATCATCACATACCCTTCACCATACCCCCACATCATCACATACCTTAACATACCCCCACATAATCACATACCCTTTCACCATACCCCCATCATCACAAACCCTTTACCTTCACATACCCTTCACCTATACCCCTACATCATCACATACCCTTCACTATACCCCCACATCATCACATACCCTTTAACCATACCCCCACATCATCACATACCCTTCACCATACCCCCCACATCATCACATACCCTTCACCATACCCCCCACATCATCACATACCATACCCAATAATAATACCAAACAACCATACCCAATCATCAACATACCTTACCATACCCCCACACATCTAATACCTAATACCCCTCATCACATACCCTTCACATACCCCCCCACATCATCAATACCCCTACCATACCCCCACATCATCATCACATACCCTTCTTACCATACTCCCACATCATCACATACCCTTCACCATACCCCCACATCATCACATACCCTTTCCACCATACCCCCACATCATCACATACCCTTCACCATACCCCACATCATCACATACCCTTCACCATACCCCCCACACATCAATATCACCATACCCCAATATCACATACCCTACCATACCCCCACTTCACATCACCATACCCCCACATCATCACATACCTTACCATACCCCCACATCATCACATACCCCTTCCACCACCCATACCCCCAAATAACACCATACCCCCAATATCAATACCTTCACCATACCCTACATCATCACATACCCTTCACCATACCCCCACATCATCACATACCCTTCACCATACCCCCCACATCATCACATACCCCTTCACCATACCCCCCACATCATCACAAACCCTTCACCATACCCCACATCATCACATACCTTACCATACCCCACATCATCACATACCCTTCACCATACCCCCACATCATCACATATCCTTCACCATACCCCCACATCATCACATACCCTTACCATACCCCCTACATCATCACATACCCTTCACCATACCCCCACATCATCACATACCCTTCACCATACCCCCCATCATCACATACCCTTCACCATACCCCACATATCACATACCCTTCACCATACCCCCACATCATCACATACCCTTCACCTACCCCCACATCATCACATACCCCTTACCATACCCCCACATCATCACATACCCTTCACCATACCCCCACATCATCACATACCCTTCACCATACCCCCCACATCATCACATACCCTTCACCATACCCCCACATCATCACATACCCTTCACCATACCCCCACATCATCACATACCCTTCACCATACCCCCACATCATCACATACCCTTCACCATACCCCCACATCATCACATACCCTTCACCATACCCTTCACCATACCCCCACATCATCACATACCCTTCACCATACCCCCACATCATCACATACCCTTCACCATACCCCCACATCATCACATACCCTTCACCATACCCCCCACATCATCACATACCCTTCACCATACCCCCCACATAATCACATACCCTTCACCATACCTAGAGATTGGCATGGGGTACTTTCCATAAAATCATCTCTCAATGCAAATCAAACCAGCTATTACACTGTTATACCAGCTGTACACTTAATACTTTACATTGTAGCAAAGTGTAATTTCTTCAGTGTTGTCCCATTAAAAGATATAATGAAATATTTACTAAAATGTGAGGGGTGTACTCACTTTTGTGAGATACTGTATATTCTACACTCTAGAAGTGTATTATTGAACTTTTGATTTCGTTAAAGAAGAAAAACGTAGGAAAGCTTTTTTTTTTGCACACCTCTTTTGTCAGGCAGGTGCGTAGGATGTGACCAAAAGTAGCAGATCACAAGCTTAGAGAAAGTCCCACACACGGACCGTTACGCAAGCAATAATTTATTCAGAAAAATACAACGTTTCGGTCTCAGACCTTCATCAGGTAAATTCAGATTTTATTAAAATTTACCTGACCGAAATGTATTTTTCTAAATAAATTATTGCTTGCGGATGTGCGTCCCCTTCCTCTGTCTCTGTGTTGGCGTTCTAACCTCCGGCTGATTTGTGAGGACTGTGGTTAACTGCTCCTCAGATCTCTGCAGGGTAAATCCAGACAGCTAGCTAGACTATCTGTCCAATCGTTGCACGACTATTTTACAGCAGCTCTGTGCCAAAGATTGTGATTAGGGCTGCACAATATATAGTTTTTTCATCGTCATCGCAATATTAACTGCCGCAATATACATATCGCGAAAGGCTGCGACATATCGCGACAGACACTCAGAGATTTTTTTGTGTTGGTTGAAAGACAATATCAGCAGGAAGTAACACGTTAAAAAGAACCGGTCACTCTTTTTTTAGTGGCACCTTTTATATTCAACTCAGTGTTCAAAATGATTTCATTTCATTTGTCTTTAGTTCAACAGGCAATTTGTTGTATTTTAGCAGAAAACTTTAAGCAGCAGAAAGGCAGAACTGAGCACACTTTAATATCTCTTTATTTATCGCAAGTAATATCGTTATCGCTATATTCACAAACGTTATTGCATATTTTCCTCATATCGTGCAGCCCTAATTGTGATTGGTTTAAAGAAATGCCGATAAACCACGGCACGTTTTTCTCCCATCCCAGTATGCCGTGTGGACTAGCCAGACCCTCCTCTGCACCGATGGTCTGGCAAAGCGAGATGTACGTATGCACAGAGCAGGACTTGCTGTACGTACATTTAGGGCCTGGTAGAAGGCGCTCTTCATGTCCTCGGAGCTCAGCGTGACGTCTTTGAGTTTGGGAGCAGGAACGTGGTCTTCGCCGATGAACGACATCACCAGGATGTGTTTCTTCAGCAGCACCACCTCCGGACAGGGAATCTCAGCCTTCTTCATCCTGAACACACACACACAAACACACACGCACGCACGCACGCACACACACACACACACACACAGACACACACACAGACACACACACACAGACACACACACACAGACACACACACACACAGGTGTTTTAACATTAATATGAGTTCCCCCAGCGGCTAGAAATGGTGATAGGTGTCCACTAAGGTCTATATAAAAGAGACTTCAGATACAGTATTAGGGGACCACTAAGGTCTATATAAAAGAGACTTCAGATACAGTATTAGGGGACCACTAAGGTCTATATAAAAGAGACTTCAGATACAGTATTAGGGGACCACTAAGGTCTATATAAAAGAGACTTCAGATACAGTATTAGGGGACCACTAAGGCCTATATAAAAGAGACTTCAGATACAGTATTAGGGGACCACTAAGGTCTATATAAAAGAGACTTCGGATACAGTATTAGGGGACCACTAAGGTCTATATAAAAGAGACTTCAGATACAGTATTAGGGGACCACTAAGGTCTATATAAAAGAGACTTCAGATACAGTATTAGGGGACCACTAAGGCCTATATAAAAGAGACTTCAGATACAGTATTAGGGGACCACTAAGGTCTATATAAAAGAGACTTCAGATACAGTATTAGGGGACCACTAAGGTCTATATAAAAGAGACTTCAGATACAGTATTAGGGCATCCAAAGAGCATGTCATGGGACCTTTAACATCCGTAATTATGACTACGTTAATTTAGCTATCAGCGATTACAGTCTGTGGTTAGGAAAGACTAGGAACGCCACCATTTGTTATAAATGGACCCGTTATTAGGGATATATGAAACCACAGTCAGCTGATCTCATTCAGTAGTACGGCAGGGATACAGTAGTGCACAGAATCTCCATGGTAACCACACATTGATCACCTGGCGCTTACTCGTGGAGCGGTGTCCGCCCTCTCTATTCGCGAGGAGCACTCTTTTAGCAGGCGAAATGGCAATATTTTTGTGTTGGTTTAGTAAAATTTGATTAAAAAAATATATATATATAGATGTTTTTATATGACACAATTTAAAATACTTTTATTAATTATTATAGTTTATTAAGTTTATAACCTTAAAGCTGAGGTTGTACTGATTTTAGGGATATGAAGCATTTGAAGATACTCCAAGAAATTACATCACACTAAGCCAAAAGTTGGCACTGGCGGAGTTCAAAGGGTTAAAAAAAAAAAAAGAGAGACAGCAGTAGCAGCCGGAGGGCCCTATTTTAACGGTCGAAGGCGCATGTGTGTTTAGGGCGTGTCCAAATCCACTTTTGCTAGTTTGACGGCAGAAAAAAGGGTCTGTGCGCCGTTCTAAAGGGTTGTACTTAGTGTCTTCATTAATCAGAGGTGTGTTTTGGGCGTAACATGCAATCAACCAATCAGAGATCAGCTCCCATTCCCTTTAAAAGCCAGGCGCATTTGGACCTTGGAGCATTGCTGTTATGATGGAGGATTTGCACCGTAATATTTTTATTAGTAATCTTCTCTAATGTGTGTGTGCTGCTGTGTGTGTGTGTGTGTGTGTGTGTGTGTGTGTGTGTGTGTGTGTGTGTGTGTGTGTGTGTCCCTGTGTGTGTGTAACAAGCATAGTGTGCGCACGCTGTGCACAAGCCTAGGAGCATTTTACTAATTTGCTGTTAAAATAACAATGAAATGCTGCGTTACTGACTTTAGACCAGGTTTTTGTTGGTCAATGGTGCAATCACTTCCCGCTGCCTCAAGATAGCAATACGCCCAGAATGCACCTGAACACACCTCCCTGTAAGACCAGCACGCCCAGAATGCACCTGAACACACCTCCCTGTAAGACCGGCACGCCCAGAATGCACCTGAACACACCTCCCTGTAAGACCAGCACGCCCAGAATGCACCTGAACACACCTCCCTGTAAGACCAGCACGCCCAGAATGGGCGCACAGATGGGCGCAGGTGCATTTGCTACTTAAACGACGCGGGCGCTGGACGGGAAACTGACAACTGCGTCGGTCGTAAACTAGCAAAGACACTTGGGTCGGGCTTTTCGCTGCGCCGGGTGCGAGATATGGCCCGGGGCGCGTTTACCTGCTCAGGTTGTGCATCTCCTTCTCGGCCCACAGACGGATTATTTTGCGAGGGTTCAGTTTGCTGAAGCGATCGATGAAGCGATAGTCGTCTTTGATGTAGCGGTCGCGGTTCTTGAACTCGTTGAGCGTCGTCTTGAAGACCTTCAGCACCACTTCGTCCGGGACAGGCTGCTCCTCCAGGCTGACAAACGGGGAAAAATATAGAAAATATGTATTAAATGTTTGTGTAAAAACAGACGGCTTTCAGATGTGTTTTTAAATAAATAAAAATATTTATAGAATTTTAGGCTAATTCCGTGCAGCTACAGTAACAGTAAGAAATACAGTATCCTGTCCTCCTGGTATTTAAAGTTTCGGGATTTTACAACAATTGTCCTGGAACAATTAGGAGTACCATGTATACGGATATTTTCCCCTCTGTCCAACAAGCATGCTTGGCAGCGATAAAGTCTTCGTCAACGATACGTAAATAGCAATGAATAAAAATCATAGTTATTGGACACATAATTCTTCACCTTGATGTATTTAACACCTTTCCAGGACTTGTTACATTACACAACAAAGGCCACCGTTATTATTGTTGTTGCGCATGCTTTGAAAAAAGTGACAAATGTTGAAAAAGCAAAAAAAAAAAAACACAGGAAAAAAATTGACAAAAAACATAAAGTGACCAAAAACTTAGAAAAAAATTGGAAAAACTTGTAAAAAAAAATGGACCAAAACATAAATAAATAAAAAATGAAAAAAAATTGGAAAAAAACGTGACTGAAAGAACTGGAACAAAATCGACAAAAATGTCGAAAAAAAAAACAGCACGTTGAAATTTCGACCCAGAAAAACACAAAGTTGCACGGTCGACAGGAAGACAACACAAGGGTTAAAGAAAAAAAAAAAAAAAAGGAATTTGTCCCAAAAATCTTGCGGACGAGAGGAAAATATTAACTTAAAAGAAAATATATCTACATATGTTTGGACAGGGTCCAAAATTAGCCCCATTTACTAACGTTAGCCAAGGGGCTGGTTCATTTGCTCTTCAACGAAGTTAATTTTGGACCCTGCGTGTGGACAAGACCGGAGAGTGTTTCCGGGGCCTCCTGACAGCCACCCACCTCCCTCCGTTAGCGTGGAAGACCACCGACTCTTTCCCGGTGCTGATGCAGCCGTTAATGTTCTCCAGAACGCCGGCGTTCACCATTTTGTACATCAGCAGACGAGTGCGAGGGTCCACGGCTTGTTCCTGCGGAGCGAGAGGTTGAGTGTGACGGTCTGTGTGTGTGTGTGTGTGTGTGTGTGTGTGTGTGTGTGTGTGTGTGTGTGTGTGTGTGTGTGTGTGTGTGTGTGTGTGTATATATATATCTGTTTTACTATATTCGTGGGGTCCAAAAACCGGAGAACACAGTATACTTGTGGGGTCTGCGCAGCCTTGTGGGGACCAAAATGCTGGTCCCCACAAGGTTAAAGGGCTGTTTGAGGGTTAAGACTTGGTTTTAGGATTAGGGTTAGAATTAGGTTAGGGTGAGGGTAAGGGTTAAGGTTAGGCATTTAGTTGTGATGGTTAAGGTTAGGGTAAGGGTTAAGGTTAGGCATTTAGTTGTGATGGTTAAGGTGAGGGTAAGGGTTAAGGTTAGGCATTTAGTTGTGATGGTTAAGGTTAGGGTAAGGGTTAAGGTTAGGCATTTAGTTGTGATGGTTAAGGTTAGGGTAACGGTTAAGGTTAGGCATTTAGTTGTGATGGTTAAGGTGAGGGTAAGGGTTAAGGTTAGGTATTTAGTTGTGATGGTTAAGGTGAGGGTAAGGGTTAAGGTTAGGCATTTAGTTGTGATGGTTAAGGTGAGGGTAAGGGTTAAGGTTATTTAGTTGTGATGGTTGAGGTTAGGGTAAGGGTTAAGGTTAAGGTTAGGCATTTAGTTGTGATGTTTAAGGTGAGGGTAAGGGTTAAGGTTAGGCATTTAGTTGTGATGTTTAAGGTGAGGGGCTAGGGAATGCATTATGTCAATGTCGGGTCCCCACAAAGATAGTGAAACAGACTGTGTGTGTGTGTGTGTGTGTGTGTGTGTGTGTGTGTGTGTGTGTGTGTGTGTGTGTGTGAGATGTTAGCGGCGCTGGGCGTTTCTATACGTACGGCGGTGGAGTGCTCCTTCTTGTCGTGTAGCCGGGCGCTACGTCTCTGCTCGCTGTAGCAATGCTGCTTCAGGGAGTTAAACACCTGGTTGGACAGCTTCAGGTCCATCCCCAACCCGTCTCCCACGTGCACCTCCGGAGCAAACTGCAGGACGACAACGACAGGATGGAGACAGGGTTCATACGCATTTTAACCAATACTTTTCGGGCAAATTTCCATGACTATGTATTCCTGAAAATGTCAGTCGAGATTATACAATAAGAATAAAAAGCTGTGTTAAAAGTTTACCCTCAGAGGAATGAACGAATGACAATTTATGGATTCGTAATATCGCGCCCCGAATAGAACGTTACAGGAACAAGCCGACTTATTGGGAATTTAGCTTATTCACCGTAACCCCCAGAGTTAGACAAGTCCATACATACCCTTCTCATCTCTGTGCGTGTTGTAAGGCCGTCTGACTCCGCCAGCGGCATCAGGCCAGCACAGAACATGCAGGTGAAAAGTTCCAGTAATCCTACTGCTCCGAATAAGTGACAAAATAACTCCAACATGTTCCTGTTTACATGTTGTGATTTGTAGAGTCACAGCGTGTACAAATAACAACGTAACATGAGACACAGCCATCTTCTATCCATAAACAAACAGGGAACTATATTCTCAGACAGGCTCGCTGCAAAGCAAATCATTCCGCCCAAGTACTATATTCTTCCGCCTGAGAATATAGTTCCCGGTTTGTGTACATGTTACAACACGCACTGAGATGAGAAGGGTATGTATGGACTTGTCTAACTCTGGGGGTTACGGTGAATAAGCTAAATTCCCAATAAGTCCTTTAAGACGATGTGAAACTTTTTTTTTCATTAAACAATTTTTTTTTTAATTAATCACAAATTATTATGCTGTGTTAAAAAAAATTCCATGACTTTTCCAAAACCTTTCCAGGTCTGGAATTTGCCCTGTGGAGATTAAACAGCTTTTAGAGGGAATCAACGTACCTTTTTTTAGAGGTGATGATTTTAGACTTAAAAACATAAAAATGAAGATGCTTTTAGACTTAAAACATAAAAATGAAGATGCTTTTAGACTTAAAAACATAAAAATGAAGATGATTTTAGACTAAAAAACATAAAAATGAAGATGCTTTTAGACTTAAAAACATAAAAATGAAGATGCTTTTAGACATAAAAACATAAAAATGATTTTAGACCTAAAAACATAAAAATGAAGATGCTTTTAGACTTAAAAACATAAAAATGAAGATGCTTTTAGACTTAAAAACATAAAAATGAAGATGCTTTTAGACTTAAAACATAAAAATGAAGATGCTTTTAGACTTAAAACATAAAAATGAAGATGCTTTTAGACTTAAAACATAAAAATGAAGATGCTTTTAGACATAAAAACATAAAAATGAAGATGCTTTTAGACTAAAAAACATAAAAATGAAGATGCTTTTAGACATAAAAACATAAAAATGAAGATGCTTTTAGACTTAAAAACATAAAAATGAAGATGCTTTTAGACTTAAAAACATAAAAATGAAGATGCTTTTAGACTTAAAAACATAAAAATTAAGATGCTTTTAGACTTAAAACATAAAAGTGAAGATGCTTTTAGACTTAAAAACATAAAAATGAAGATGCTTTTGGCCTTAAAACATAAAAATGAAGATGCTTTTAGACATAAAAACATAAAAATGAAGATGCTTTTAGACTAAAAAACATAAAAATGAAGATGCTTTTAGACATAAAAACATAAAAATGAAGATGCTTTTAGACTTAAAAACATAAAAATTAAGATGCTTTTAGACTTAAAAACATAAAAATTAAGATGCTTTTAGACTTAAAACATAAAAGTGAAGATGCTTTTGGCCTTAAAACATAAAAATGAAGATGCTTTTAGACTTAAAACATAAAAATGAAGATGCTTTTAGACTTAAAAACATAAAAATTAAGATGCTTTTAGACTTAAAAACATAAAAATGAAGATGCGTTTAGACTTAAAAACATAAAAATGAAGATGCTTTTAGACTTAAAAACATAAAAATGAAGATGCTTTTAGACTTAAAAACATAAAAATGAAGATGATTTTAGACTTAAAAACATAAAAATGAAGATGCTTTTAGACTTAAAACATAAAAGTGAAGATGCTTTTAGACTTAAAAACATAAAAATGAAGATGCTTTTAGACTTAAAAACATAAAAATTAAGATGCTTTTAGACTTAAAAACATAAAAATGAAGATGATTTTAGACTTAAAAACATAAAAATGAAGATGCTTTTAGACTTAAAAGATAAAAATGAAGATGCTTTTAGACTTAAAAACATAAAAATTAAGATGCTTTTAGACTTAAAACATAAAAATGAAGATGCTTTTAGACTTAAAAGATAAAAATGAAGATGCTTTTAGACTTAAAAACATAAAAATTAAGATGCTTTTAGACTTAAAACATAAAAGTGAAGATGCTTTTAGACTTAAAAACATAAAAATGAAGATGCTTTTAGACTTAAAAACATAAAAATGAAGATGATTTTAGACTTAAAAACATAAAAATGAAGATGCTTTTAGACTTAAAAACATAAAAATTAAGATGCTTTAAGACTTAAAAACATTTAAAAAAATAGCGTCACTTTTATACATAAAAATTAAGACACTTTTAAGATTTTTTTTGGATCCTGTATAATTATTAAAATGTATAAATAAATATAAAACACAGTATGTGTCTTACGTTGTCCATGCGCGCCGTGTTCTTGCGTCCGCAGGTCACCTCGTCGTGTTTGGTGGTGATGTTCTTGCCTTTCCCGGTGAAGCCTCTCCTGGGCGTAGTCTGGGGCTTCTCTGGGGGATCAAACACAGACGGCTTTAGACATGTGCGCCAATTACAGCGTGGACAGTCACTTAAAGTCATCACGGTCCCGCAAAACACACGACATGTACAGTACAGGCCGAAAGTTTGGACACACATGACTCATTCACTCATTCATGACTATTTCCATTGTAGATTCTCACTGAAGGCATCAAAACTATGAATGAACACATATGGAATTATGTACTTAACAAAAAAGTGTGAAATAACTGAAAACATGTCTTATATTTTAGATTCTTCAAAGTAGCCACCCTTTGCTTTTTTTATTAATAAAGGGAATAATTCCACTAATTAACCCTGACAAAGCACACCTGTGAAGGTAAAACCATTTCAGGTGACTACCCTCGGAAGCTCATTGAGAGAACACCAAGGGTTTGCAAAGTATTAAAAAAAAGCAAAGGGTGGCTACTTTGAAGAATCTAAAATATAAGACATGTTTTCAGTTATTTCACACTTTTTTGTTAAGTACATAATTCCATATGTGTTCATTCATAGTTTTGATGCCTTCAGTGAGAATCTACAATGGAAATAGTCATGAAAATATAAAGGAAACGCATTGAATGAGAAGGTGTGTCCAAACTTTTGGCCTGTTCTGTACATTGATGCACGGTATGTGGAACTAAAAGTTCACACCGGCAACGGAGAAAGTTGTGTCGAAGACGAAGCCGGTGTGTGGCGTTGCTCCACCGTTGTAGAGGATGTAAATGGAATTAGATGCGCTGTCGATATCTTCTATAACGGACGCGATGGAGGAATCTACACATCTCAATTCTCACAATCTGATTGGTCCGAACTGCTCTGGTTGGAGCGTAGTTGCTCCACAACGGATCAAGTCCAGACCGAACTTCCCGACCTCAAATGTTGTGGGCGGGGCTAAGTTCGACTGGCATCCAGGCTACTTTTTAAAAACTATTCTGAATGAAATTTAAAAGACCTTTATCACAACATCAACAGTTTTTTTTCAAGCCAGGCATTGCTTAACTTGCACTTCACCAAAACTGAAGAATAAAATCTGTTTCATAACTGTGGTACAATCTGGAAGAGACTCACGCCAACAACAAGAAAGCTGATTGGCAGCAAGGTAAGTAGGGGTGGAGAAAAAAAATCGATACAGCGTAGCATCGCAATATTTTCCGTACCAATACTGTATCGATACACAGACGCCAAGTATGGATCTTTTACGATATGTGTTGGTCAGTTTTTCTTCTTGACAAT
The DNA here is from genome assembly GCF_010015445.1 of Perca fluviatilis. NCBI lineage: Eukaryota > Metazoa > Chordata > Actinopteri > Perciformes > Percidae > Perca > Perca fluviatilis. The sequence goes on from NC_053133.1 coordinate 26,369,424, forward strand.
CCCCATTTTGCAGAAATGAAATTGAAGTGAGATGAACAAACAGAGAAATGTGTCTTTTTAGATGAAACAGATGTTGACAAAGTTTCCTTTTGGGGACATCATTTGAAATTGGGAAAAATTTCAAGTTGGAGAAAAAGGTAATACATTGCAATATAATC